>NC_069500.1:1242872954-1242967954 GCF_027579735.1 Bombina bombina | reverse complement strand
TTGTACCTATATACTAATAACATATATGCTGCACTGTATTATAATGCAAGGCATCTATACGCTAATAAAAATGCTGCACTATAAAATTAATGCATTGTACCTATACACTAATAACATATATGCTGCATTGTATGATAATGCAAGGCATCTATACGCTAATAAACATGCTGCACTATATAATTAATGCATTGCACCTATACACTGATAACATATATGCTGCATTGTATGATAATGCAAGGAATCTATACGCTAATAAAAATCCTGCACAATAAAAACATAATTTATGCTTACCTGATAAATATATTTCTCTTGTGGTGTATCCAGTCCACGGATCATCCATTACTTGTGGGATATTCTCCTTCCAAACAGGAAGTTGCAAGAGGATCACCCACAGCAGAGCTGCTATATAGCTCCTCCCCTAACTGCCATACCCAGTCATTCGACCGAAACTAGCCAAGAAAGGAGAAACCATAGGGTGCAGTGGTGACTGTAGTTTAAAATTTAGACCTGCCTTAAAAGGACAGGGTGAGCCGTGGACTGGATACACCACAAGAGAAATAAATTTATCAGGTAAGCATAAATTATGTTTTCTCTTGTTAGGTGTATCCAGTCCACGGATCATCCATTACTTGTGGGATACCAATACCAAAGCTAAAGTACACGGATGAAGGGAGGGACAAGGCAGGTACTTAAACGGAAGGGACCACTGCCTGTAGAACCTTTCTCCCAAAAATAGCCTCCGAAGAAGCAAAAGTATCACATTTTGAAAATTTTGAAAAGGTATGAAGCGAAGACCAAGTCGCCGCTTTGCAAATCTGTTCAACAGAAGCCTCATTTTTAAAGGCCCAGGTGGAAGCCACAGCTCTAGTAGAATGAGCTGTAATCCTTTCAGGGGGCTGCTGTCCAGCAGTCTCATAGGCTAAGCGTATTACGCTCCGAAGCCAAAAAGAAAGAGAGGTTGCCGAAGCCTTTTGACCTCTCCTCTGTCCAGAGTAAACAACAAACAGGGAAGATGTTTGACGAAAATCTTTAGTCGCTTGTAAGTAAAACTTTAAAGCACGGACTACGTCCAAATTATGTAAAAGACGTTCCTTCTTTGAAGAAGGATTAGGACACAATGATGGAACAACAATCTCTTGATTGATATTCTTGTTGGAAACTACCTTAGGTAAAAACCCAGGTTTTGTACGCAGAACTACTTTATCTGTATGGAAAATCAGATAAGGAGAATCACATTGTAAAGCTGATAACTCAGAGACTATACGAGCCGAGGAAATAGCCATCAAAAACAGAACTTTCCAAGATAAAAGTTTGATATCAATGGAATGAAGGGGTTCAAACGGAACTCCTTGAAGAACCTTAAGAACCAAGTTTAAGCTCCATGGAGGAGCAACAGGTTTAAACACAGGCTTAATTCTAACCAAAGCCTGACAAAATGCCTGGACGTCTGGAACCTCTGCCAGACGCTTGTGCAAAAGGATAGACAGAGCAGAAATCTGTCCCTTTAAAGAACTAGCCGATAATCCTTTATCCAAACCCTCTTGGAGAAAGGACAATATCCTAGGAATCCTAACCTTACTCCATGAGTAATTCTTGGATTCACACCAATGAAGATATTTGCGCCATATCTTATGGTAGATTTTCCTGGTTACAGGCTTTCGTGCCTGTATTAAGGTATCAATGACTGACTCGGAGAAGCCACGCCTTGATAAAATCAAACGTTTAATCTCCAGGCATTCAGTCTCAGAGAAATTAGATTTGGATGATTGAAAGGACCTTGTAGTAGAAGGTCTTGTCTCAGAGGCAGAGGCCAAGGTGGAAAGGATGACATGTCCACCAGGTCTGCATACCAGGTCCTGGGTGGCCACGCAGGCGCGATCAAGATCACTGATGCTCTCTCCTGTATGATTTTGGCAATCAGTCGAGGGAGCAGAGGAAACGGTGGAAACACATAAGCCAGGTTGAAGAACCACGGTGCTGCTAGAGCATCTATCAGCGTCGCTTCTGGGTCCCTGGACCTGGATCCGTAACAAGGAAGCTTGCCGTTCTGGTGAGACACCATGAGATCCAATTCTGGTGTGCCCCAACGATGAACCAATTGAGCAAACACCTCCGGATGGAGTTCCCACTCCCCCGGATGAAAAGTCTGACGACTTAGAAAATCCGCCTCCCAGTTCTCTACACCTGGGATATGGATCGCTGATAGATGGCAAGAGTGAGTCTCTGCCCAGCGAATTATCTTGGAGACTTCTAACATCGCTAGGGAGCTCCTGGTCCCGCCTTGATGGTTGATGTAAGCCACAGTCGTGATGTTGTCCGACTGAAATCTGATGAACCTCAGGGTTGCTAACTGAGGCCAAGCTAGAAGAGCATTGAATATTGCTCTTAACGCCAGAATATTTATTGGGAGGAGTTTCTCCTCCTGAGTCCACGATCCCTGAGCCTTCAGGGAATTCCAGACTGCACCCCAACCTAGAAGGCTGGCATCTGTTGTTACAATTGTCCAATCTGGCCTGCGAAAGGTCATACCTTTGGACAGATGGACCCGAGATAGCCACCTGAGAAGAGAATCTCTGGTCTCTTGATCCAGATTTAGCAGAGGGGACAAATCAGTGTAATCCCCATTCCACTGACTGAGCATGCATAATTGCAGCGGTCTGAGATGTAGGCGTGCAAATGGCACTATGTCCATCGCCGCTACCATTAAGCCGATCACTTCCATGCACTGAGCCACCGAAGGGCACGGAATGTAGTGAAGAACACGGCAGGAATTTAGAAGCTTTGATAACCTGGACTCCGTCAGGTAAATTTTCATTTCTACAGAATCTATCAGAGTTCCTAGGAAGGAAACCCTTGTGAGGGGTGAAAGAGAACTCTTTCCCTCGTTCACTTTCCACCCATGCGACCTCAGAAATGCCAACACTATGTCCGTATGAGATTTGGCAATTTGGAAGTTTGATGCCTGTATCAGGATGTCGTCTAGATAAGGGGCCACTGCTATGCCCCGTGGTCTTAGGACCGCCAGAAGAGACCCCAGAAATTTGTAAAAATTCTTGGGGCTGTAGCTAACCCGAAGGGAAGAGCCACAAACTGGTAATGCCTGTCTAGAAAGGCAAACCTTAGGAACCGATGATGATCTTTGTGAATCGGTATGTGAAAGTAAGCATCCTTCAAATCCACTGTGGTCATGTACTGACCCTCCTGGATCATAGGTAGGATTGTCCAAATAGTTTCCATTTTGAACGATGGAACTCTGAGGAATTTGTTTAAGATCTTTAGATCCAAAGTTGGTCTGAAGGTTCCCTCTTTTTTGGGAACCACAAACAGATTTGAATAAAATCCCTGTCCTTGTTCCATCTGTGGAACTGGATGGATCCATCCCATTATTAGGAGGTCTTGCACACAGCGTAAGAATGCCTCTTTCTTTATCTGGTTTACAGATAATCTCGAAAGGTGAAATCTCCCTTGTGGGGGGGAAGCTTTGAAGTCCAGAAGATATCCCTGAGATATGATCTCCAACGCCCAGGGATCCTGAACATCTCTTGCCCACGCCTGGACGAAGAGAGAAAGTCTGCCCCCTACTAGATCCGTTGCCGGATAGGGGGCCGTTCCTTCATGCTGTCTTAGAGGCAGCAGCAGGCTTTCTGGCCTGCTTGCCTTTGCTCCAGGCCTGGTTAGATTTCCAGGCCGGCTTGGATTGCGCAAAAGTTCCCTCTTGTTTTGTAGCAGAGGAAGTTGATGCTGCACCTGCCCTGTCCTGAGGAAGGGTATGACCCTTACCTCCAGTAATGTCAGCAATAATTTCCCTCAAACCAGGCCCGAATAGGGTCTGCCCCTTGAAGGGAATGTTAAGTAATTTAGACTTTGAAGTCACGTCAGCTGACCAAGATTTAAGCCATAGCGCCCTACGCGCCTGGATGGCGAATCCAGAATTCTTAGCCGTTAGTTTAGTCAAATGAACAATGGCATCAGAAACAAAAGAATTAGCTAGCTTAAGTGTTCTAAGCTTGTCAAGTATTTCAGTCAATGGAGTAGCTGTCTGAAAGGCCTCTTCCAGAGACTCAAACCAGAACGCCGCAGCAGCAGTGACAGGAGCAATGCATGCAAGGGGCTGCAGGCTAAAACTTTGTTGAATAAACATTTTCTTAAGGTAACCTTCTAATTTTTTATCCATTGGATCTGAAAAAGCACAACTGTCCTCGACAGGGATAGTGGTACGCTTTGCTAAAGTAGAAACTGCTCCCTCCACCTTAGGGACCGTCTGCCATAAGTCCCGTGTGGTGGCGTCTATTGGAAACATTTTTCTAAAAATAGGAGGGGGGGAAAACAGCACACCGGGTCTGTCCCACTCCTTAGTAATAATTTCTGTAAACCTTTTAGGTATTGGAAAAAACGTCAGTACACACCGGCACCGCGTAGTATTTATCCAGTCTACACAATTTCTCTGGCACTGCAATTGTGTCACAGTCATTCAGAGCAGCTAAAACCTCTCCAAGCACACCCGGAGGTTCTCAAGCTTAAATTTAAAAGTAGACATATCTGAATCAGGTTTCCCCGAGTCAGAGACGTCACCCACAGACTGAAGCTCTTCCTCAGCTTCTGCATATTGTGACGCAGTATCAGACATGGGCCTTAAAACATCTGCGCGCTCTGTATTACGTCTAACCCCAGAGCTATTGCGCTTTCCTCTGAATTCAGGCAGTCTGGCTAATACCGCTGACAGGGTATTATCCATGATTGCCGCCATGTCCTGCAAAGTAATCGCTATGGGCGTCTTTGATGTACTTGGCGCCATTTTAGCATGAGTCCCTTGAGCGGGAGTCAAAGGGTCCAACACTTGGGGAGAGTTAGTCGGCATAACTTCCCCCTCGTCAGAATCCTCTGGTGATAATTCTTTTAAAGATAACAGCTGATCTTTATTGTTTAAAGTGAAATCAATACATTTAGTACACATTCTCCTATGGGGTTCCACCATGGCTTTTAAACATAATGAACAAGGAGTTTCCTCTATGTCAGACATGTTTATCCAGACTAGCAATGAGACTCGCAAGCTTGGAAAACACTTTAAATCAAGTTAACAAGCAATATAAAAAAACGTTACTGTGCCTTTAAGAGAAACAAATTTTGCCAAAATTTGAAATAACAGTGAAAAAAGGCAGTTAAACTAACTAAATTTTTACAGTGTATGTAACAAGTTAGCAGAGCATTGCACCCACTTGCAAATGGATGATTAACCCCTTAATACAAAAAACAGATTAACAAAACGAAAAATATGTTTTTTAAACAGTCATAACAACTGCCACAGCTCCTACTTTTGAAGCCTTTTGAGCCCTTCAGAGATGTCCTATAGCATGCAGGGGACTGCTGAGGGAAGCTGAATGTCACAGTTTGTAATTTTAACTGCACCAACTGTAACTTTTATACTATAACAGTGGAAAGCCAAAGGAAACTGTTTCTAGGCAAAAATAAAGCCAGCCATGTGGAAAAAACTACGCCCCAATAAGTTTTATCACCAAAGCATATATAAAAACGATTAAACATGCCAGCAAAATGTAGAGTATATACCTCTGATAGCAAGCCTGATACTAGTCGCTATTAAATCACTGTATTTAGGCTTTAACTTACATTAATCCGGTATCAGCAGCATTTTCTAGCAAATTCCATCCCTAGAAAAACTTAACTGCACATACCTTATTGCAGGATACCCTGCACGCCATTCTCCCTCTGAAGTTACCTCACTCCTCAGACATATGTGAGAATAGCAGTGGATCTTAGTTACTTCTGCTAAGATCATAGAAAAACGCAGGCAGATTCTTCTTCTAAATGCTGCCTGAGATAAAATAGCGCAACTCCGGTACCATTTAAAAACAATAAACTTTTGATTGAAGAAAAAACTAACTATATTTTACCACTTTCCTCTTACTACCTCCAGCTATGTTGAGAGCTTGCAAGAGAATGACTGGGTATGGCAGTTAGGGGAGGAGCTATATAGCAGCTCTGCTGTGGGTGATCCTCTTGCAACTTCCTGTTGGGAAGGAGAATATCCCACAAGTAATGGATGATCCGTGGACTGGATACACCTAACAAGAGAAATTAATGCATTGTACCTATACACTGATAACATATATGCTGCACTCTATAATGATGTTGAGAGTTCATACACTAAAAAAACAGAACAGGCAGCCCTGTATAATGATGCCTATACATCTTGAAAGATATGAATAGTTGGGAGGATTGTTAGTGCTCCTATGAATGCCCATCAGCCCCTCTAAATATACATTAGGCTGTGAGTGGAAGTGAATCCCACTGCTGTCACTGGCCCCACTAACTTCTATGAAGGCTGCCTAAGTTTTGCAGAGAGCGCAGGGGCTGTGCGGTGACATATTTTAGCCTGATGCTTCCAGCTGTTCTACACTCTGTCTCCTTATCTTTCAGGGGAGTCCTCTTCCATTCTAAGTATTATGCCACCACATATGGACCTTACTATGAAGCCTAAGTTAAGCAGTAAAAAAATAAAAATACACATTAAAAAAAAATGTTTTTGTTATGCAGCAAATTTGCATCCCCCCCTGCAGGGACACCCTTGGGTGGTTGCCAAGACTGCCTCTATTGTGCACCAGCCCTGGTCTCACCAGATCTTCATAAGGGAACATGTAAGTATACATCAAGGTTTTTAAAATGTACTGTGAAATCATATTATTGAACTAGGCTATTTTTGTTTTTTGTTAAATGGCATTCAATTCATATTAAAGCTTGACTGTTTCAATAAGTTAGTTGGTCTAAATCACAAAGACAATAAATGCAGAATGTCTGGATTTACAATAAATGGACTGAGTGTAAACCAATAAAACAGGCTTTACCCTGAGGTTTTAAAGACCTATATGGAAGGCACAAATATGCAGCCAATGCAATGGGAAAACATGACTACAACTTCATTCATTGTTGACAACTGCCTTGTGTACAGGTTGCAAGTTGTTATAAGTCTAAGCCGTTTCTTCATTCATTGTTGACAACTGCCTTGTGTACAGGTTGCAAGTTGTTATAAGTCTAAGCCATTTCGATTTAAGTCATATGTGCAATTTCCCCCTTCCATATTTTATTAAAGAAAATGTTCCACAGTAAAAACTGTGATCTGAAAGCTGATTCAACATTTTAATGAAACTAGGAAGTGAATAATGTTGAACTATGAAATGGGCATGTATGAGATTGACAACACAAAAAAGCTGGTGCAAATAGCCAAGACAAAACCAGCAAAAGTGAGCTTTCAAGAGGTAATGATCCTCAGCTAGACATTAGGTAAACCCTTTAAAAAAAGCTTCTCAAACTGGAATATACTTATGGGTTGCAGGGCACAGAAAACTAAAAGTAGTAGGACCATCCTGTACCTTTATATACACTGTGTGCAGAATTATTAGGCAAATGAGTATTTTGACCACATCATCCTCTTTATGTATGTTGTCTTACTCCAAGCTGTATAGGCTTGAAAGCCTACTACCAATTAAGCATATTAGGTGATGTGCATCTCTGTAATGAGAAAGGGTGTGGTCTAATGACATCAACACCCTATATCAGGTGTGCATAATTATTAGGCAACTTCCATTCCTTTGGCAAAATGGGTCAAAAGAAGGACTTGACAGGCTCAGAAAAGTCAAAAATAGTGAGATATCTTGCAGAGGGATGCAGCACTCTTAAAATTGCAAAGCTTCTGAAGCGTGATCATCGAACAATCAAGCGTTTCATTAAAAATAGTCAACAGGGTCGCAAGAAGCATGTGGAAAAACCAAGGCGCAAAATAACTGCCCATGAACTGAGAAAAGTCAAGCGTGCAGCTGCCAAGATTCCACTTGCCACCAGTTTGGCCATATTTCAGAGCTGCAACATCACTGGAGTGCCCAAAAGCACAAGGTGTGCAATACTCAGAGACATGGCCAAGGTAAGAAAGGCTGAAAGACGACCACCACTGAACAAGACACACAAGCTGAAACGTCAAGACTGGGCCAAGAAATATCTCAAGACTGATTTTTCTAAGGTTTTATGGACTGATGAAATGAGAGTGAGTCTTGATGGGCCAGATGGATGGGCCCGTGGCTGGATTGGTAAAGGGCAGAGAGCTCCAGTCCGACTCAGACGCCAGCAAGGTGGAGGTGGAGTACTGGTTTGGGCTGGTATCATCAAAGATGAGCTTGTGGGGCCTTTTCGGGTTGAGGATGGAGTCAAGCTCAACTCCCAGTCCTACTGCCAGTTTCTGGAAGACACCTTCTCCAAGCAGTGGTACAGGAAGAAGTCTGCATCCTTCAAGAAAAACATGATTTTCATGCAGGACAATGCTCCATCACACGCGTCCAAGTACTCCACAGCGTGGCTGGCAAGAAAGGGTATAAAAGAAGAAAATCTAATGACATGGCCTCCTTGTTCACCTGATCTGAACCCCATTGAGAACCTGTGGTCCATCATCAAATGTGAGATTTACAAGGAGGGAAAACAGTACACCTCTCTGAACAGTGTCTGGGAGGCTGTGGTTGCTGCTGCACGCAATGTTGATGGTGAACAGATCAAAACACTGACAGAATCCATGGATGGCAGGCTTTTGAGTGTCCTTGCAAAGAAAGGTGGCTATATTGGTCACTGATTTGTTTTTGTTTTGTTTTTGAATGTCAGAAATGTATATTTGTGAATGTTGAGATGTTATATTAGTTTCACTAGTAAAAATAAATAATTGAAATGGGTATATATTTGTTTTTTGTTAAGTTGCCTAATAATTATGCACAGTAATAGTCACCTGCACACACAGATATAAATAAAATAGCTATAACTAAAAACAAACTAAAAACTACTTCCAAAACTATTCAGTTTTGATATTAATGAGTTTTTTGGGTTCATTGAGAACATGGTTGTTGTTCAATAATAAAATTAATCCTCAAAAATACAACTTGCCTAATAATTCTGCACTCCCTGTAGTGATTAAGGTCAATCAAAAGCAGCCTGGTTCTTTAACTGTATTTGTTCATACCTGACCTGCTGAAAAGCTGTTCGATTTATCAATGACAGTTTCACTAAAGAACTCAATTTGTATATTACTTTGTGAATTTACATCTGAAACCTGCTAAACTACAACTTCAAATCTAAAAAGTCTTAAAAATGTGTTATATTTTTTATATGAGTGCTCTGTTCCTGTACTGTGAAAAATACTTCTTGTTTTAAGCTTATGAAGGTATATCCCTATCCACCAATAAACAGTTGCAGGGGGTCACTGGCCTAAGATTGTTGGAAAGGTGCACAAAGGGCTATATAATCCCTCGCCTCAAACACATTCTCGTTTTTACACAAAATGCTGGTGTCTGAATGTGTAAACTGTGGCATAAATAACTACAGAACAGAGCAGTGAAGGAATTTCTCATTACTGATCTAGGCCTTCTTGTCGGGTAGAATTCATTGTCTCTACATGTTCTCAATTTACTTTCTTCAAAAAGTGAAAGTTCAGAAGTGGTCCACAGCAGATTCTAATCAAGCAGTGATACATTAAACAAAATGTAAGCATATAGCCATGGCGTAACAGTGATTGCTAAACACGCTCATTGAAAAGGGATAGTAAACAAGCAGAGATTTTAATATTAAAGCTTACGTTATGCATCAAAAAAGTTCATTATCTGTTACCCCCTTTTTGTTCAATTTAGCTCTAAAAATGGTGGCTTTTCCAATTCTCTGTTAGGCTCCTGGGGTCCTACCTGAGTGCAGTAGGGGCCGCGCTAACCTGTAGATTAAAGGCAGAGTAAAGATCCTGGGTCACACTAAGAGGGGATCTGTGAGCATTGCTTGAGCCTGGGCCTGCACTAAAAGAAAGCAGTTTAGAATGGTTGACAGCCCAGGGTGCGCTGTGTTCATTCTGATATCAGAAGTGCTAAGTTTAGTGCACAAGTGAGCTTCAGGCTTCCTCTGACAATACTTTACACTCTGACCTACGGCTACGTCTATTATCAAAGTTTCTTAGTTCACCTTATCTTTTGTTGAATAGTAGGTAGGTAAGTTCAGGAGCGTGCATGTGTCTGCCGTACTAAAGGGCAGCAGTATTGCAAGAATGTTATACATTTGCAAGAGCACTAGATGGCAAACCTTTTTCCCTGATATGTAGTGCTCTAGACAACATGTGCACACTACCTATCTAGATATGTCTTCAACAAAGAATACCATATGGATGAACATTATTTCATAATAGATGTAAATTGGAAACATCTTTTAAATTGTGTTCTCTATCTGAATAACTGAAGAAACATTTTGGGTTTCATGTCTCTTTATGACTTGGCTGATTTGTTATTCTATAGCAAAGCATATGTTAAAGTTTTAATGCAACTTTTATTCTTATTTTTATAATGTACATTTCACTTTAGTAGCAAATCCTTCCCATAATAGGACTTCCATGGGGAAGCTCACTAAAACTCATGTCACTTAACACTCAACTCTTCATGTCAGATAACACTCAACTCTTCATGTCACTTAACACTCAACTCTTCATGTCAGATAACACTCAACTCTTCATGTCAGATAACACTCAACTCTTCATGTCAGATAACACTCAACTCTTCATGTCAGATAACACTCAAGCACTTCATGTCATTTAACACTCAAGCACTTCATGCCATTTAACACTCAAGCACTTCATGTCAGATAACACTCAAGCACTTCATGTCAGATACCACTCAAGCACTTCATGTCAGATAACACTCAAGCACTTCATGTCATTTAACACTCAAGCACTTCATGCCATTTAACACTCAAGCACTTCATGTCATTTAACACTCAAGCACTTCATGTCATTTAACACTCAAGCACTTCATGTCAGATAACACTCAAGCACTTCATGTCATTTAACACTCAAGCGCTTCATGTCATTTAACACTCAAGCACTTCATGTCATTTAACACTCAAGCACTTCATGTCAGATAACACTCAACTCTTCATGTCAGATAACACTCAACTCTTCATTTCAGATAACACTCAAGCACTTCATGTCATTTAACACTCAAGCAATTCATGTCATTTAACACTAAAGCACTACATGTCATTTAACACTCAAGCACTTCATGTCATTTAACACTCAAGCACTTCATGTCAGATAACACTCAAGCACTTCATGTCAGATAACACTCAAGCACTTCATCTCATTTAACACTCAAGCACTTCATCTCATTTAACACTCAAGCACTTCATGTCATTTAACACTCAACTCTTCATGTCAGATAACACTCAACTCTTCATGTCAGATAACACTCAACTCTTCATGTCAGATAACACTCAAGCGCTTCATGTAAGATAACACTCAACTTTTCATGTCAGATAACACTCAACTCTTCATGTCAGATAACACTCAACTCTTCATTTTAGATAACACTCAAGCACTTCATGTCAGATAACACTCAAGCACTTCATGTCATTTAACATTCAAGCACTTCATGTCATTTAACACTAAAGCACTACATGTCATTTAACACTCAAGCACTTCATGTCATTTAACACTCAAGCACTTCATGTCAGATAACACTCAAGCGCTTCATGTAAGATAACACTCAACTCTTCATTTCAGATAACACTCAAACACTTCATGTCAGATAACACTCAAGCGCTTCATGTCATTTAACACTCAAGCACTTCATGTCATTTAACACTCAAGCACTTCATGTCAGATAACACTCAACTCTTCATGTCAGATAACACTTAACTCTTCATGTCAGATAACACTCAAGCTCTTCAAGTCAGATAACACTCAACTCTTCATGTCAGATAACACTCAACTCTTCATGTCAGATAACACTCAAGCACTTCATGTCAGAAAATACTCAACTCTTCATGTCCGATAACACTCAACTCTTCATGTCAGATAACACTCAACTCTTCATGTCAGATAACACTCAAGCACTTCATGTCAGATAACACTCAAGCGCTTCATGTCAGATAACACTCAAGCGCTTCATGTCAGATAACACTCAAGCGCTTCATGTCAGATAACACTCAAGCGCTTCATATTAGATAACACTCAAGCACTTCATGTCAGATAACACTCAAGCGCTTCATATCAGATAACACTCAACTCTTCATGTCAGATAACACTCAACTCTTCATGTCAGATAACACTCAAGCGAGTCATGTCAGATAACACTCAAGCACTTCATGTGAGATAACACTCAAGCACTTCATGTCAGATAACACTCAAGCGCTTCATATCAGATAACACTCAAGCGCTTTATGTCAGATAACACTCAAGCGCTTCATATCAGATAACACTCAAGCACTTCATGTCAGATAACACTCAACTCTTCATGTCCGATAACACTCAACTCTTCATGTCATATAACACTCAACTCTTCATGTCAGATAACACTCAACTCTTCATGTCAGATAACACTCAAGCACTCATGTCAGATAACACTCAAGAACTCATGTCAGATAACACTCAAGCGCTTCATGTCAGATAACATTCATTCGAGTCATGTCAGATAACACTCAAGCATTTCATGTCAGATAACACTCAAGCGTTTAATATCAGATAACACTCAAGCACTTCATGTCAGATAACACTCAACTCTTCATGTCAGATAACACTCAAGCGCTTCATGTCAGATAACACTCAAGCGCTTCATGTCAGATAACACTCAAGCGCTTCATGTCAGATAACACTCAAGCGCTTCATATTAGATAACAATCAAGCACTTCATGTCAGATAACACTCAAGTGCTTCATATCAGATAACACTCAACTCTTCATGTCAGATAACACTCAACTCTTCATGTCAGATAACACTCAAGCGAGTCATGTCAGATAACACTCAAGCACTTCATGTCAGATAACACTCAAGCACTTCATGTCAGATAACACTCAAGCGCTTCATATCAGATAACACTCAAGCGCTTTATGTCAGATAACACTCAAGCGCTTCATATCAGATAACACTCAAGCACTTCATGTCAGATAACACTCAACTCTTCATGTCCGATAACACTCAACTCTTCATGTCAGATAACACTCAACTCTTCATGTCAGATAACACTCAAGCACTCATGTCAGATAACACTCAAGCACTCATGTCAGATAACACTCAAGCGCTTCATGTCAGATAACATTCATTCGAGTCATGTCAGATAACACTCAAGCATTTCATGTCAGATAACACTCAAGCGTTTAATATCAGATAACACTCAAGCACTTCATGTCAGATAACACTCAACTCTTCATGTCAGATAACACTCAAGCGAGTCATGTCAGATAACACTCAATTGCTTCATGTCAGATAACACTCAATTGCTTCATGTCAGATAACACTCAAGCGCTTAATATCAGATAACACTCAAGCACTTCATGTCAGATAACACTCAACTCTTCATGTCAGATAACACTCAAGCGAGTCATGTCAGATAACACTCAATTGCTTCATGTCAGATAACACTCAAGCGCTTCATGTCAGATAACACTCAAGTGCTTCATATCAGATAAGTGATCATCATGATCACAGTGATCATAACATATACATGCTCACGGCATATCCATCTTGATAATAATGATTTGTAAACAATGGGAAATAATAAATCAAGTGTCCACAAATAAGTGTATAAAGTCTAGTGATGGAAGTAAAAAAATGTCCAAAATGTGTATCCAAAATGTTGTTCCAAATTTGAGCCCAAAGGAAAAAATTCAGTGAGTGACTACAAAACAGCAGACAAGTGAAAGTGATTCCAATGAAAAAATAGTAAACAAATGATGAATGAATGAAAAATGAAAAATAATAAAAAGATGATAAAATGAAAAAAATTATAAAATGAAAAAAACAACAACAATGAAACAATGTCAATGTGTGGGTGATATAGCTCCTGTAGTTAATGGAATATAAGTTACCAACTTGTATACTTGATAGATGTGATCCTCAGATTGGAACCTAATAGTTCCTTTTATCCTCCTATACGGTACTGTCTGTCCCTGTGAAACATAAAATCGATAGTGTAGATTGTACAGAGGTATAAACTAATATTGAAACAATGCTTAGCAGCTGTGCCAACTCGTTTTGGCCCCTATTCAGGCCTTTATCAAGACTCTTGAGAAGTCTTGATAAAGGCCTAAATAGGGGCCGTAACGCGTTGGCACAGCTGGTAAGCATTGTTTCAATATAATTTTATACCTCTGTACAATCTACACTATCGATTTTATATCAGCTATATCACCGACACATTCGCCTAGATTACGAGTCTTGCGTTAGCCTTAAAAAGCAGCATTGAGGGGTCCCAATGCTGCTTTTTAACGCCCGCTGGTATTACGAGTCAGACAGGTACAGGTGTACCGCTCACTTTTTTTCCGCGATTTTAGCATACCGCAAATCCCTTTACGTCAATTGCGTATCCTATCTTTTTAATGGGATTTGCCGGTATTACGATCGCTGGAAAAAGTGAGAGGTACACCCGCTACCTCCAAGACTCATACCGCATTTTAAAGTCAGTAGTTAAGAGTTTTATGGGCTAACGCCGTAACATAAAACTCTTAACTAAAGTGCTATAAAGTACACTAACACCCATAAACTATCTATTAACCCCTAAACCGAGGCCCCCCCACATCGCAAACACTATAATAAAATTATTTAACCCCTTATCTGCCGACCGGACATCGCCGCCACTGTAATAAATATATTAACCCCTAAACCGCCGCACTCCTGCCTCACAAACACTAGTTACATTTTATTAACCCTTAATCTGCCATCCCTAACATCGCTGACACCTACCTACATTTATTAACCCATAATCTGCCCCCAACGTTGCCGCTACTATATTAAATGTATTAACCCCTAAACCTAAGTCTAACCCCAACCCTAACCCCCCCTAACTTAAATATAATTTAAATACATCTAAATAAATAATTCCTATTTAAAACTAAATACTTACCTGTAAAATAAACCCTAAGATAGCTACAATATAACTAATAGTTACATTGTAGCTATCTCATGATTTATTTTTATTTTACAGGTAACTTTGTATGTATTTTAACTAGGTACAATAGTTATTAAATAGTTATTAACTATTTAATAACTACCTAGCTAAAATAAGTACAAATTTACCTGTAAAATAAACCCTAACCTAAGTTACAATTACACCTAACACTACACTATCATTAAATTAATTACATAAAATACCAACAATTAATTACAATTAAATAAAATTAAATAAATTACGAAAAACAACAAACACTAAATTACAGAAAAAAAAGAAATATTACAAATGTTTAAACTAATTACACCTAATCTAATCCCCCTAATAAAATAAAAAGCCCCCCAAAATAATAAAAATCCCTACCCTATACTAAATTACAAATAGCCCTTAAAAGGGCCTTTTGCACGGCATTGCCCCAAAGTAATCAGCTCTTTTACCTGTAAAAATAAATACAATACCCCCCCAACATTAAAACCCACCACCCACACACCCAACCCTACTCTAACGCCGGCTTGCAGAAAACTCGCAATACCATTAAGTGAGCGGTGAGAAAAAAAGGAGCGTTAGCACCGCACACCATTAACACCGAAAACTTGTAATCTAGCCGATTGACATTGTCTCATCGTTTTTTTTTCTTTCATTTTATCATCTTTTTATTATTTTTCATTCATTCATCGTTTGTTTACTATCTTTTCATTGGAATCACTTGCACTTGTCTGCTGTTTTGTAGTCACTCACTGAATTTTTTCCTTTTTCCTTTGAGCATAAATTTGGAACAACTTTTTGGATACACATTTCGGACATTTATTTTACTTCCATCACTAGACTTTATACACTTATTTGTGGACACTTGATTTATTATTTCCCATTGTTTACAAATCATTATTATCAAGATGGATATGCCGTGAGCAGGTATATGTTATGATCACTGTTTGATATATATAACACTGTTTCTTCATCTACTAATATTTGTCATATCACATCCACAATACTTGTGTCTTACCAATAGTGAAGTTTAAGAATATGTCAAAGAACCATTGTTTAGATAAACGTATCATGGATCCATGATTTTTAATTTTAGAATTTGAATGAATGTCAAGCCCAACGACACCATTCTTCTTGGTTTTATGTGTATTTTTAATGTAATTTATTTATCCATTGTATTAAATAATTCTTAATAGAAGTTCAGCTTATCCAGAGATTAATCATTTATATATCTCTTAAATCCCTGTAGCAGTCTATTTGACCTACTGGGACTACTGCATCCCATTGGATTACCCTTAGTAACCTCTGCCTTTCACTAGGTGCTTTGAACATTACACACATATCTTCATGTCAGCTAACACTCAACTCTTCATGTCAGATAACACTCAACTCTTCATGTCATTTTTAACACTCAACTCTTCATGTCATTTAACACTCAAGCACTTCATGTCAGATAACACTCAACTCTTCATGTCAGATAACACTCAAGAGCTTCATGTTAGATAACATTTAAGCGCTTCATGTTATTTAACACTCAACTCTTCATGCCAGATAACACTCAAGCGCTTCATGTCAGATAACACTCAAGCGCTTCATGTCAGATGACACTCAAGCACGTCATGTCAGATAACACTCAAGCTCTTTATGTCAGATAACACTCAAGCTCTTTATGTCAGGTAACACTCAACTCTTCATGCCAGATAACACTCAAGCGCTTCATGTCAGATAACACTCAATTGCTTCATGTCAGATAACACTCAAGCACTTCATGTCAGATGACACTCAAGCACTTCATGTCAGATAACACTCAAGCGCTTCATGTGAGATAACACTCAAGCTCTTTATGTCAGATAACACTCAAGCTCTTTATGTCAGGTAACACTCAAGTTCTTTATGTCAGATGACACTCAAGCACTTCATGTCAGATAACACTCAAGCGCTTCATGTCAGATGACACTCAAGCGCTTCATGTCAGATAACACTCAAGCTCTTTATGTCAGGTAACACTCAAGTTCTTTATGTCAGATGACACTCAAGCACTTCATGTCAGATAACACTCAAGCGCTTCATGTCAGATGACACTCAAGCGCTTCATGTCAGATAACACTCAAGCGCTTCATGTCAGATGACACTCAAGCACTTCATGTCAGATGACACTCAAGCACGTCATGTCAGATAACACTCAAGCTCTTTATGTCAGGTAACACTCAAGTAAAAACTGCTCAACTATTTAAGTTCTTCATTTATTTTTGTGCTTTTCAATATCAATAATATGCATAACTCTGCTACTAAAACTTTAATTCTGCCACAAAACATTTTTTCATTATTAAATACAAATATATCTTAAATCCTTTATTTTCACGTGTTTCGTAAATCAAACTAGCAAGCAATCATTTATTACAGGTCTCAAAAACTTTAAAGTGATAATTTGGATTATATTCAAGTGCTTAAAATATGAGCACAATGAGGGTACTAATAGTGGTCTTTTGCTATTTTTTTTAAAAAAGTTGTGCCCGTCTTAAAATGCTTTGGTCAAAATTTTTAATCATAAATTTGTAATATTAGATTGTGCATTATTATTTGCCAATCTCAAGCTAATCCACCCTGCTCTATCAATTGCACTCCACTTGTAATCTAGCACTAAATATTTTACTTTTTTTTTTCTCAATGCCATAATGTATTATTATGGGCAAACCACTAGATGGCAGAGTATACTCATGTTTAAAATATATAGACAATGTTAATACTTTATGGTACATGTGAAGTAATGCTGAGATGTATAAATAAATGAAATAATTCTTATGAATATTATAGCATTCTATAGAAGACAGTTGTATCACAAATAGAAATGTAGCCAAAGCATTTACATGTGATGGCATAAACCAAAATAAATTTTGTAATTATTTGTAATACAGTACTCTCTCTACACTCATGATTAGCGCTTGAAAACAATTTCTTTTTGACTGGAAGTTTATTACCTAATGTAAATGAAGGACTCATAAAGTCTTCTTCTCTTAAAGTATTTGTCTACTTCCCTCACGCACAAGACTAAATTTTATACAAGCTAGAGGAGAAAAGCCTCATGAAAATCAATTAATTATGAAGGTTGTCATAAATCCTCAAATGTCATACTCCGGTGAGAATCAGTTGTCACTTCTAACTGCGAAAATTAAAAGTGATGGTAAATAATACCGACATTTAATTCTGCCAGTAAATGGAAGTATTTACAGCTGAGAAACAAATCAGAGATTAGCCCACACACAGCTTGCAGAAGGCGTGAACCTATAGTTTCTTCTGAACAAGGTGTGATATGAGTGGGAGTGTGATGTCACCGGATGGGGGCATGGCTTATAGCTGTTATAGTCTATGTTGCACTTACACCTAGATTACGAGTTTTGCGTTAGAGGCTGTGCGGTGCTAACAAGCAGTTTATTCTCACGGCTCACTTACCTGCAGCGCTGGTATTACGAGTTTTCAGAAACCCATCGTTAAAAGACAAGAAGTGAGTGTTGGGCAAAATTTTACTCATTACCGCTCTCCAATACCAGCGCTGCTTAAGTCAGCGGTGAGTTGGTCGTACGTGGTTGTGCACGATTTCCCCATAGGAATCAATGGGGAGAGCCGGCTGGGAAAAAGTCTAACACCTGCAAAAAAGCAGCTTAAAACTCCTTAACGCAGCCCCATTGATTCCTATGGGGAAATAAAAGTTATGCCTACACCTAACACCTTAACTTGAACCCTGAATCTAAACACCCCTAATCTTACACTTATTAACCCCTAATATGCTGCCCCCGACATCCTCGACACCTGCATTATAATTATTAACCCCTAATCTGCCGCTCCGGACACCGCCGCCACCTACATTATATTTATGAAACCCTAATCTGCTGCCCCCAACATCGCCGACACCTACATTATATTTATTAACCCCTAATCTAATGCCCCCAATGTCGCCGCAACCTACCTACACTTATTAACCCCTAATCTGCTGCCCCCAACGTCACTGCCACTATATTAAAGTTATTAACCCCTAAATCTAAGTCTAACCCTAACCCCCCTAACTTATAATATAATTTTAAGTCTAAATAAAACCTACAATTATTACCTAAATAATTCCTATTTAAAACTAAATACTTACCTATAAAATAAACCCTAAGCTAGCTACAATATAACTAATAGTTACATTGTAGCTAGCTTAGGGTTTATTTTTATTTTACAGCCAAGTTTGTATTTATTTTAACTAGGTAGAATAGTTAGTAAATAGTTATTAACTATTTACTAACTACCTAGCTAAAATAAATACAAACGTACCTGTAAAATAAAACCTAACCTAAGTTACACTAACACCTAACACTACCCTACAATTTAATAAATTAACTAAATTAACAACAATTAAATAAATTAAATTAGCTAAAGTAACCCCCCCCCCACTAAATTACAGAAAATAATAAACAAATTACAGATCTTTAAACTAATTACACCTAATCCAATCCCCCTAACAAAATAAAAAAGCCCCCCCAAAAATTTTTAAAAAAGCCCTACTCTAAACTAAACTACCAATAGCCCTTAAAAGGGCCTTTTGCAGAGTATTGCCCCAAAGTAATCAGCTCTTTTACCTGAAAAAAATACAAACAACCCCCCAGCAGTAAAACCCACCACCCACACAACCAACCCCCCAAATAAAATACTAACTAAAAAAACCTAAGCTCCCCATTGCCCTGAAATGGGCATTTGGATGGGCATTGCCCTTAAAAGGGCAGTTAGCTCTTTTGCAAGCCCAAAGCCCTAACCTAAAAATAAAACCCACCCAATACACACTTAAAAAACCTAACTAACACTAACCCCCTGAAGATCGACTTACCGGGAGAAGTCTTCATCCAAGCCGGGCCGAAGTCCTCAACGAAGCCGGGAGAAGTCTTCATCCAAGCCAGGCGAAGTGGTCCTCCAAACGGGCAGAAGTCTACATCCAGACGGCATCTTCTAGATTCATCCATCCGGCGTGGAGCGGGTCCATCTTCAAGACATCCAGCGCGGAGCATTCTCTTCAATCGACGTCTTCTTACTAAATGACGGTTCCTTTAAGTGACGTCATCCAAGATGGCGTCCCTTAGATTCAGATTGGCTGATAGAATTCTATTGAAGTTCAATCCTATTGGCTGATCCAATCAGCCAATAGGATTGAGCTCGCATTCTATATTCTAAGATGGCGTCCCTTCAATTCCAATTGGCTGATAGAATTCTATCAGCCAATCAGAATTAAGGTAGAAAAAATCCTATTGGCTGATTCAATCAGCCAATAGGATTGAAGTTCAATCCAATTGGCAGATCCAATCAGCCAATAGGATTGAGCTGGCATTCTATTGGCTGTTCCAATCAGCCAATAGAATGCCAGCTTAATCATATTGGCTGATTGCATCAGTCAATAGGATTTTTTCTACCTTAATTCCGATTGACTGATAGAATTCTATCAGCCAATCGGAATTGAAGGGACGCCATCTTGGATAACGTCATTTAAAGGAAGCTTCATTCAGTCTTAGCCGTCGGATGAAGAGGATGCTCCGCGTCGGATGTCTTTAAGATGGACCTGCTCCACGCCGGATGGATGAAGATAGAAGATGCCGCCTGGATGAAGACTTCTGCCCGCCTGGAGGACCACTTCACCCGGCATGGATGAAGACTTCTCCCGGCTTCGTTGAGGACTTCGGCCCGGTTGGATGAAGACTTCTCCCGTTAAGGTGATCTTCAAGGGGTTAGTGTTAGTTTTTTTTTAAGGGGGTATTGGGTGGGTTTTAGAGTAGGGTTGGTTGTGTGGGTGGCGGGTTTTAATGTTGGGGGGGATTTGTAATTTTTTTTACAGGTAAAAGAGCCGATCACTTAGAAAAATTTAGTCTGGAGACTGACTATAAACCGCTAGTCCCTCTAATCAACTCCTATGATATTGACAAAACACCCCTAAGATGCCAGAGACTTCTGATGAGGCTGCGCAGTACATGTGCCGGGGAAACAACTGGCAGTGGCAGATACACTTTCCAGGCTCCTGTGGCTGCTGCTGAAGAATCTTCAACGGATTCAGATAGGAAAGTGTATAGCAATTCAGTTCTGGCATCCAAATACATTTTGTCAGGAAAGCTAGAGCAAATAAGAAAGGAGACACGTTTAGATACAGACCTTCAAGAAGTTATTAAGTACATAAAAGAAGGTTGGCCCGAGAGCTGGGCAGCCTGGATGTCTTTAAGTTTTTACCAGTCAGAGAGGTTGCAGCTCACAGAGCTGGATGGTTTAGTGCTGTTCCAAGACAGCATTGTCATTCCTGTTAGCATGTGGCAGATGTTAAGCAGGATTCATGATGGCCACTTGGACATTACAAAGTGCAGAGAAAGGGCACCTACGGCGGTATGGTGGCCTGGGATCAGTTCTGACATTGCAAGCCACGTGTCAAAATGTGCCTTTTGCCGGGAATGCCGGCCTACTCAGAGAAGGGTATCAATGGGGAGAGCCGGCTGGGAAAAAGTCTAACACCTGCAAAAAAGCAGCTTAAAACTCCTTAACGCAGCCCCATTGATTCCTATGGGGAAATAAAAGTTATGCCTACACCTAACACCTTAACTTGAACCCTGAATCTAAACACCCCTAATCTTACACTTATTAACCCCTAATATGCTGCCCCCGACATCCTCGACACCTGCATTATAATTATTAACCCCTAATCTGCCGCTCCGGACACCGCCGCCACCTACATTATATTTATGAAACCCTAATCTGCTGCCCCCAACATCGCCGACACCTACATTATATTTATTAACCCCTAATCTAATGCCCCCAATGTCGCCGCAACCTACCTACACTTATTAACCCCTAATCTGCTGCCCCCAACGTCACTGCCACTATATTAAAGTTATTAACCCCTAAATCTAAGTCTAACCCTAACCCCCCTAACTTATAATATAATTTTAAGTCTAAATAAAACCTACAATTATTACCTAAATAATTCCTATTTAAAACTAAATACTTACCTATAAAATAAACCCTAAGCTAGCTACAATATAACTAATAGTTACATTGTAGCTAGCTTAGGGTTTATTTTTATTTTACAGCCAAGTTTGTATTTATTTTAACTAGGTAGAATAGTTAGTAAATAGTTATTAACTATTTACTAACTACCTAGCTAAAATAAATACAAACGTACCTGTAAAATAAAACCTAACCTAAGTTACACTAACACCTAACACTACCCTACAATTTAATAAATTAACTAAATTAACAACAATTAAATAAATTAAATTAGCTAAAGTAACCCCCCCCACTAAATTACAGAAAATAATAAACAAATTACAGATCTTTAAACTAATTACACCTAATCCAATCCCCCTAACAAAATAAAAAAGCCCCCCCAAAATTTTTTAAAAAAGCCCTACTCTAAACTAAACTACCAATAGCCCTTAAAAGGGCCTTTTGCAGAGTATTGCCCCAAAGTAATCAGCTCTTTTACCTGAAAAAAATACAAACAACCCCCCAGCAGTAAAACCCACCACCCACACAACCAACCCCCCAAATAAAATACTAACTAAAAAAACCTAAGCTCCCCATTGCCCTGAAATGGGCATTTGGATGGGCATTGCCCTTAAAAGGGCAGTTAGCTCTTTTGCAAGCCCAAAGCCCTAACCTAAAAATAAAACCCACCCAATACACACTTAAAAAACCTAACTAACACTAACCCCCTGAAGATCGACTTACCGGGAGAAGTCTTCATCCAAGCCGGGCCGAAGTCCTCAACGAAGCCGGGAGAAGTCTTCATCCAAGCCAGGCAAAGTGGTCCTCCAAACGGGCAGAAGTCTACATCCAGACGGCATCTTCTAGATTCATCCATCCGGCGTGGAGCGGGTCCATCTTCAAGACATCCAGCGCGGAGCATTCTCTTCAATCGACGTCTTCTTACTAAATGACGGTTCCTTTAAGTGACGTCATCCAAGATGGCGTCCCTTAGATTCAGATTGGCTGATAGAATTCTATTGAAGTTCAATCCTATTGGCTGATCCAATCAGCCAATAGGATTGAGCTCGCATTCTATATTCTAAGATGGCGTCCCTTCAATTCCAATTGGCTGATAGAATTCTATCAGCCAATCAGAATTAAGGTAGAAAAAATCCTATTGGCTGATTCAATCAGCCAATAGGATTGAAGTTCAATCCAATTGGCAGATCCAATCAGCCAATAGGATTGAGCTGGCATTCTATTGGCTGTTCCAATCAGCCAATAGAATGCCAGCTTAATCATATTGGCTGATTGCATCAGTCAATAGGATTTTTTCTACCTTAATTCCGATTGACTGATAGAATTCTATCAGCCAATCGGAATTGAAGGGACGCCATCTTGGATAACGTCATTTAAAGGAAGCTTCATTCAGTCTTAGCCGTCGGATGAAGAGGATGCTCCGCGTCGGATGTCTTTAAGATGGACCTGCTCCACGCCGGATGGATGAAGATAGAAGATGCCGCCTGGATGAAGACTTCTGCCCGCCTGGAGGACCACTTCACCCGGCATGGATGAAGACTTCTCCCGGCTTCGTTGAGGACTTCGGCCCGGTTGGATGAAGACTTCTCCCGTTAAGGTGATCTTCAAGGGGTTAGTGTTAGTTTTTTTTTAAGGGGGTATTGGGTGGGTTTTAGAGTAGGGTTGGTTGTGTGGGTGGCGGGTTTTAATGTTGGGGGGGATTTGTAATTTTTTTTACAGGTAAAAGAGCCGATCACTTAGAAAAATTTAGTCTGGAGACTGACTATAAACCGCTAGTCCCTCTAATCAACTCCTATGATATTGACAAAACACCCCTAAGATGCCAGAGACTTCTGATGAGGCTGCGCAGTACATGTGCCGGGGAAACAACTGGCAGTGGCAGATACACTTTCCAGGCTCCTGTGGCTGCTGCTGAAGAATCTTCAACGGATTCAGATAGGAAAGTGTATAGCAATTCAGTTCTGGCATCCAAATACATTTTGTCAGGAAAGCTAGAGCAAATAAGAAAGGAGACACGTTTAGATACAGACCTTCAAGAAGTTATTAAGTACATAAAAGAAGGTTGGCCCGAGAGCTGGGCAGCCTGGATGTCTTTAAGTTTTTACCAGTCAGAGAGGTTGCAGCTCACGGAGCTGGATGGTTTAGTGCTGTTCCAAGACAGCATTGTCATTCCTGTTAGCATGTGGCAGATGTTAAGCAGGATTCATGATGGCCACTTGGACATTACAAAGTGCAGAGAAAGGGCACCTACGGCGGTATGGTGGCCTGGGATCAGTTCTGACATTGCAAGCCACGTGTCAAAATGTGCCTTTTGCCGGGAATGCCGGCCTACTCAGAGAAGGGAGCTCTTGATTTCTACCCCGCTGCCTGCAGGCCCATGTCAGAAAATAGCTGCAGATTTGTGTGAACTGCATGGGAAGAAGTACCTAGTCGTGATTTACTACAATTCCAGGTATTTGGAGATTGCTCCCTTGAATGAGATCACCAGTCAAGCCGTTATCACTCAGCTCAAGAGCTTGTTCGCCCGGAGGCGCATTCCAATGGAGTTAGTGAGCGATAATGGAATGCAGTTTGCCTCCATGGAGTTGAGTTCTTTCTGCAGTGAATATGATTTCATCCATCCTACGTCAAGTCCACATTACCCGCAGGCCAATTGAATGGCTGAAAGGGCAGTTCAAACAACAAAGTTCATATTGAAGAAATCTGAGCCGTACCTAGCTCTCTTGGCCTATAGGGCGACTCCCATCCAAGCCATGGGTTTTAGCCCGGCACAGCTGATGCTAGGACATCAGATTCACACCACTTTACACTCTGTGGGTGTCTTCCAGTCAACCAGCTCTGTTCCTCAGGGCGAGGTCCTTAGGAGTGATGAAGAGGCGAAAAGGGGTTACCGATTCTTTTACGACAGAAAACACTCTGTGATGCCCTTGCAGGAGCTGAATGTGGGCCAAAGAGTTAAACTGGATGATGAGAAGAAATGAAAGACGCCTGCTACGTTATTTGGACGCTCTCCAGAACCAAGGTCTTATGTAGTCCTTACTGATGGAGGGACAGTTACACGTCGAAATAGAAGACATCTTCAGTCAGTACCTGCTTCTTGTATACCTTGTTATTTACTTAACTCTAAAAAAGGTATGCTTTGTCCTTTGAAAAGGGGGAAGATGTGATGAGAGTGGGAGTGTGACGTCACCGGATGGGGGTAAGGCTTATAGCCGTTATAGTCTATGTCGCACTTACTAAGTTAGATGTGTTGTGCAAGCTGTATACTTCTATGCTCTGCAATAAAATAGCGTTGTACCTTCTATGCTGTGTCCTGCATCTCATGACACAAGGTACTTCATATCTGTAAATATATACATTTTAAAAATATGTGCAAAGGGAACAGGGTTGCAAGTCCTTCACTTGCTTTGACAATTCTTTACAGATGGACCTTATGTATTAATTACAAAAATCATTGAGCAATTGTAATTTTTTTCTATTTTTCCTCATTTTCTTTGTAATCCTTATGGTTAAAAAGATCTAAAAAGATGACAGCATACAGAAACTAATATGTCCACTAAATCTGCCTATGTGCAAGCTTACAAAATACTTAAAGGGATATGAAACTCAATTTTTTTCTTTCATGATTTAGAAAGAGCATGCAATTGTACACAACTTTACAATTTACTTCTATCATCTAATTTGCTTAATTTACTTGATATTCTTTGCTGAAAAGCATATCTAGATATGCTCAGTAGCTGCTGATTGGTAGATGCACATAGATGCCTCGTGTGATTGGCTCACCCATGTGCATTGCTATTTCTTCAAAAAAGGATATCTAAAGAATGAAGCAAATTAGATAATAGAAGTAAACTGGAATGTTATTTAAAATTGTATTCTCTTCTTAAATCATGAAAGAAAATGTTTGGGTTTAGTTTACCTTTAAGTGGCTGTAAATTAAAGGTTTTTACAAAATGCTTTTTTGAATGTATTAGTCTATCCCTATGTAAAATGCTTTATTTTATATTAAAGGGATACTAAACCCAAATTTTTTTCTTTCATGATTCAGATAGAGCATGCAATTTTAAGCAACTTTCTAATTTACTCCTATTATCAATTCTTCGTTCTCTTGGTATCTTCATTTGAAAAGCAGGAGTGTAAGCTTAGGAGCCCGTCCATTTTTGGTTCAGAAACTGGGTAGCGCTTACTGATTGATGACTAAATGTACCCATCAATCAGCAAGCGCTACCCAGAGTTCTGAACCAAAAATGGGCTGGCACTTAAGCTTTACATTTCTGCTTTTTTAAACAAAGATAGCAAGAGAACGAAGAATAATTGATAATAGGAGTAAATTAAAAAGTTGCTCAAAATTGAATGCTCTATCCATTTCCCTCCACTAGATAATTGGATCTAGGGATTTGTCAAGCCTTTATAAATTAAAAACAGTGGCACAGGTGGGTTATAAAGGCTAAAACCTTAAGTAGGGATGCAAATCCTTAGATGTGTATATGTTTATTTATCATTGCTATGAAAACTATTAAACATATGCAGAATAGCTCATCTTTGCTAGTAGTTTTGTATTCATGGTAGGTGCTGACACACACACACACACATATATATATATATATATATATATATATATATATATATATATATATATATATATATATAACACATAGAAACACCCAGCACTCACCAGCTAGCTCACAGTGTGAGCTAGCTGTTGAGTGCTGGGTGTTTCTATGTGTTGTATTACTTTTTATTTGTAATCTCCCTTGTTTCTTGCACCCATTCCGGACTGGGGCTAACTGCCTGTGGCTCTGGTGACATCACAGCTTTTTTGGAGTGCTATTTAGCACCCAGGGCTGGATGTTACTGAGTCACAGGATGTGTACCTGATCCGGTCTTGGAGTGCAGTTCCCTTCCATGTTTTATATATAGATAAAGGCAGAAATTGGTGACAGCTTGCTTTGCAAAATTGTTAGAAAAAAATGAGGGACAGCATTGAAAGACCCCCTGGCATGAGGCTATAGGGTCTGCCTTGTGTCTTTTTGTCCTCTGCCGCTTTGGCTGGTAATGTTTAGTAACTGTGTAAATTGTGTAAACTGTGTTTCATCCACTTTGGACAACGCGTTTTGATGTCATTCTAAGTGGGGTGCCATAGACACTGTGGAACAGGGGAAAATTAACAAGGCTGACATACAGTCTCTATTTGCAAATTAACATTTTGGTATCTTGACAATCAGCAACAGTAGCATTTAGCCACCTATCCACTCCAGCAATAGGTTAGTTTTCTGTGGATGATCTACTGTCATGGTGGAAGGTAATGAGGGCAACACAGTGGCGTATTTCGATTTTGTGCTGTCCTAGGCACTCAAAATTCTGCTGCCCCCCAAAAAAAGGTTTTAGTCCTTTTTCCCCTTAATATTGTTTTGGGTCAGTGTGTAAAATGTTTTTGTTTGTTTTTTCATAACAATTCACAAGAAAATGGGCTAGCAAAACACTTGCATACAGGTGGGTTTAATTTCATGCATCTCATACCATTTTATCCCTGAGAGAAGGTAGAGAAAAGAAGGGCAGGGGAGAAAAGGGAGGGAAAAGATAGAAGGAAGGGAGGGAGAGAGAGAGAGAAGAGAAAAGTAGGGAGGGAGAGGAGAAGGGGGGAGGGAAAGAAAGGAGTAAAAGAAGGAAGCAAGGGAGGAAGTTGAGAGAAAGAAGGCATAGAGGGAAAGAAGGGAGAGAGGAAGGGAGTTGAGGAAGGGAGGGAGAAAGGGAAAGAAGGGAGAGAGGAAGGGAGGGAAAGAAGAATACACTTTGAAACAATCACTGCCCTTCACATGCAACAACATACAGTAATTACCATCATTCAAGTAAAGAAACTTTTTAAGTGTCCGTTTACTATTTACTCTGTGGGTTCATAAATGCAGAGAAGGTGAGCTATTAGTAGCTAACATACATTAGCGTTGAGAGTTTATGATTAGACATCACAAGCTGATCCAAGCAGTGCACAGACACATCCAGTCTGTTAGTTACTAAGACCTGCAATAAGCACTGTGCTCGCAGATCCACCACAGCTGACAAGGGGAGACAGCATATCGGCACAAGGTCTTCTCCTCCAGCCTCACCTTATAAGCATATCCCCAGACAACGGTTTAAAAGAGCACTGCCTGTGAAGAGCGACCTTAATCAGCGCAAGTGCCTTGTATTCTCTGTAAAAGCCTGCACTTTATCGATCATTGTACTGTGTGCTGGCTTTTAGAGAGAGGATAGGGCAGATTTGCTGCCCCTCCCAAATCTGCTGCCCTAGGTATCGGCCTTGTTGGCCTAGGCCATAATACGCCCCTGGGGCAACAAGCAGATTAGTGTCAGATAGTTACACATTCTTTTGAACGTATTTTGAGTTGACTAAATGTACCGCTTGTCTGGTGATAATCAAGCAATAAATAAGTTCGAATGTAATAGATATGATATATAAATATCTGTACTTGTATTTTTTTTGTGTGCAATATTACGATTTACGTTACTGATTACTGAGTACATGCTTTAATTTTGCCACTTTACAGGTTTTACTATTTCAGTCTTTTGATCACCAAATCTGGGAATAAATTGCCATGTGTAGTAAAAGGCTATTTAACTTTCAAGACAAAATCATGTAGATATCATGGCACCACATTTGCCTTTTGTAATTTTTATCAGTATCATGCAATTCTGGATGTGAAAATGGTGCAATTCATTATTATAAAACTTTTCTTATATGGTGAAATAAATATTGTCTTTAATGGCAAAGCTACAAGAGATTCTGCAGTGCTTTACAAGGTTACAACAACTAAGAACACAGACAGAGAGCCTTATTGGTAGTTAGAAACAAAAGGTGGTAAAATAAATCCCTCTGTAGGACAACTAAAGGAAGGGAGCACATGGGATGGATAGTGGAGAGATGAGGGTTACAGGGATGAGTGGTAGGCTTTTGTTATTTTGTTTGTTTTGAGGCTACTTTTGATTAGTCTTTAAAGGGAGATTATACACTCATTTTTTCTTTGCATAAATGTTTTTAAAAATGTATAGTTTTACTTATTTTAAAATAACATTGCTCTGATTTTCAGACTGCTAACCAAGCCCCAACGTTTTATAAGAATACCGTCAGCTACCTTCTCCAGCTTGCTCCTGTTTGTGTAAAGAGTCTTTTCATATGCAAAAGAAGGGGGAGGGGGGGTGTCTTATTTCCCACTTACAGTGGGCTTTCCAGCTAACTTTTCAACAGAGCTAAACTGAGAGCTTCTAAGTAAGTTTTTAAACAGTTTTATACTGGATTTTTATATCAGTAGCTGTGCATCTTATTCTTTATAGAAGTGTCTATTACATGCAGTTATATGAAAATGGGTGTATACTGTCCCTTTAAAGGGACATAAAACATTTTTTTTCTTTCATGATTCAAACAGAGTATGCTATTTTAAACAACTTTCCAATTAACTTCTATTGTTTAATTTACTTTGTTTTCTTGGTATCCTTTGTGGAAAAGCATATCTAGATAGGCTCAGGGGTGGGAGCTAGCTACTGATTGGTGGCTGCACATACATGCCTCTTGTTATTGGCTTACCAATGTGTTCAGATAACTCCCAGTGGTGCATTGCTGCTCCTTCAATAAAGGATACCAAGAGAATTAAGAAATATTGTTAATAGATGTAAATTGGAAAGTTGTTTAGAATTGTATGCTCTATCTGAATCATGAAAAAAAAATTTGGTTTCATGTCCCTTTAAGGGAGGGGACTGAGTATGTTACCTGGTGGGGCTCAACCTTCTCCTTTCTTCTTATGCTAAACAATTTGTTGCTATTATGCATCTTTTCCCAATAAGGTGGCAACTGGTATTACAGACTGGATACCTGAGGTCAACAAGTGAAAATACGGGAACCTCTAATTCAGGGCACTGGCAGCCATTAAAGGAATTGGTGAGTTTTTACTTATTTGGTAAACATAATATATTGGGTAAACTGTTATGGTTAAAAAACATTATTGTTATATTTAACCCCTTAACGAGTGGGCAGTACAGAAATAGACTTGCTGAGTGACTGATGCAGAGAGAGACACTGTGTGTCCCTCTCTGCATCGGGTAGCGGTGGTGCCAATCGGTAGCGGTGGTGTGGGAGGGAAAGGAGGGAAGCGGGTGGGCGGCCCATCACTGGAGTGGGGAGGGAGAGGTGGGAACGGATGGGACCGCTACACTACAGAAAAAATAAATGCTCAGAGCGGGAGAGAGGGTGAAGGATGGAGGAGGTAGAGGAGGTTCTTACAGTGTAGAGGGGGGATAGAAGGTAGGGCCAGAGATCTTGGAGGGAGGGGTGGGTTAATAATTGAGGGGCAGCTAAACTACAGAAAAAATTGTTTTTTTATATTAAATAAAAAATAAAAATGAATAGAAAACTGGGTACTGCCAGACAGAAGAGCTGGAAAAGAGCTGTTTGGGAGGTGTCACCCCTTCACTGCCGAGCATAATAAAAGTATGGTGCATAGCTGCAATTAGAAGCATTCTAATTACCAAAAAGCAATGGCAAAGCCATGTAGCAAAGCCATGTATGCTATTTCTGAGGAGTAAAGGAGATCCTAAAAAAGCTTTTACATCCATTTGTGTTATGACTGCACAAGCGGTATGAAAATAATTTCAGTGAAGACCCCAAAGTTTATGAAAAAGTTAACATTTTTTTTAATATGATCGCATTTGGCAGTAAAATGGTGGCATAAAATATACCAATATGGCCATAGATCAATACTTTGGGTTGTCCACTAAAACAATATACATATGAATGCAAGTGACATCATCCAAGATTGCAACAGCCAATAGGATGAGAGCTGCTCAAATCCTATTGGCTGATTAGAACAGCCAATAGGTTTTAAGCAACTCTAATCCTATTGGTTGATTGGAACCTTTCCGCCAATAGGAATGCAAGGGACGCCATCTTGGATGACGTCACTTGCATTCAAGATCTATTTTACGGCGGAGACCGCATTGAAGAGGAGCTCCTCGTCGGATGTCTTCAGGATGGACCCGCTCCACCCCGGATGTCTTCAGGATGGAACTTCAGCGCCGGATGGATGAAGATAGAAGAGGCCGCATGGATGAAGACTTCACCAGCTGGATGAAGATGGAAGAGGCCGCCCGGATGAAGACTTCTTGCCGGTTGGATGGATCCTTCAAATAGAACTTCAAAAACTGTAAGTGGATCGTCGGGGGTTAGTGTAAGGGTTTTCTGGGTGGGTTTTATTTTTAGAGTAGCGTCTGGGCAGTAAAAGAGCTAAATGCCCTTTAAAGGGCAATGCCCATACAAATGCCCTTTTCAGGGCAGTGGGGAGCTTAGGTTTTTTAGATAGGGTTTTTATTTGGGGGGATTGGTTGTGTGGGTGGTGGGTTTTACTGTTGGGGAGGTGTTTGTATTTTTTTTTTTACAGGTAAAAGAGCTGATTTCTTTGGAGCAATGCCCAGCAAAAGGCCCTTTTTATTTTGATAGGGCTATTAGATTAGGTGTAATTCTTTTTTATTTTTGATACTGTGTTTTTTTTATTTTTTTAACTTAGTGTTTTTTATTTTTTGTAACTTAGTGTTTTTTATTTCTATAAAAAGAGAGAGAGATGCACTCAGCTGAGACAGAACAAAAGCTAGAAAAACTTGCGTGCCTGTTCATTTTCAGTGCCACTCAGGGTGCATACTCTTTTAGCACACTATGCCTCTTCACAGAGAAAAAATATCCTGTAGCATATCAGTCTGAACCTGCCCAATGACAGTCTAGCACCGACATACCAGGCAATTCTTCTCTGAACAAGAGAAACAACAACCCAAAGACGATCGTTTTGGCTTTCTGTGGGCCTCGTCAGTGAGGTGCAGTCGCATCTCTCTAAGGGCATGTGTGCAAGGAGTACACGTCTGGTTTCCCCTTTTACTCTTAGGGAGACCCAAGAGCAATTTGCATAAATATAAAAAGAGAGAGAGATGCACTCAGCTGAGACAGAACAAAAGCTAGAAAAACTTGCGTGCCTGTTCATTTTCAGTGCCACTCAGGGTGCATACTCTTTTGGCACACTATGCCTCTTCACAGAGAAAAAATATCCTGTAGCATATCAGTCTGACCCTGCCCAATGACAGTCCAGCACCAAAATACCAGGCAATTCTTCTCTGAACAAGAGAAACAACAACCCCAGATGATCTTTTCGGCCTTTGTAATTTAGTCATTTTTAATTGTAGATTTAAATAATTTGAGTAGGATTAGGTTTTTAAATATGTTATATAGTTAATTTAATTGGTAGTTTAATGTAATTTTAGTATAATAGTTAGGGTAGGTTAATTAATAGCTTAGTATAGTTTATTTTAATTCTACAGGTAAATTTAAATTTATTATAAGATAGGGATGTTGTAATTTTAATGTAAAGTTAGCGGGTTGTTAGGTTTAGGGGTTAATAGCTTAATTTAGTTTATGGAGATGTGGGGGGCTGGCGGTTTAGGAGTTAATATGTTTATTTAGTTGCGGTTGGGTCCGGGAGCGGAGGGATAGGGGTTAATACATTTATTTAGTTGCGGAGGGGTCCGGGAGCGGCGGGATAGGGGTTAATACATTTATTTAGTTGCGGAGGGGTCCGGGAGCGACGGAATAGGGGTCACTAAATTTATTTAGTTGTGGAGGGGTCTGGGAGCGGTGGAATAGGGGTTAATAATTTAATTTAGTTGCGGCAATGTCGGGGCGGCGGAATAGGGGTGTTTAGACTCGGGGCTTATGTTCGGGTGTTAGGTGTAAATCAATGAGATATCTGGCAGCATCGAACATAAGCTTTTGCTGCTTTCAGACTCCCATTGATTCCTATTGTTAACTTGCAAAAGGTGTCAGATAGAGCCGAATTTGTATTCGGAACATCTGTAATGACGTAAGCATCATTTTGTGTCGGATTGAGACCGGCGGATTGTATGTTACGTCACAAATTTCAACTTTTGCCGGTCTGTAGGCTTTGATATCTAGGTCGAATCAAGCTCGCCACATATATGCTGCGGAATTCCAGCGTATTTCAGGTTGACGGCATGATAGATATCCCCCATACTGTCACCATTCACTCCAAAGTAATGTCTTCCTATGGTGCATTGTGAGATATGAAACAGGGCTTCAGTAATACAAGTTACGTTCCGGTGTTTTGGACAGGGATGTTTCTAGTTCAAATGAGACATGTTAGCAATCATTCCTACAGCAGTAAAATGCAGCATAATTCTCCAATGGCTTTCATTTGTACCCTATGCTCAATCAAGTAATCTCTAAGCAAATATGACAAACAACAATTTAAAATCCTCCAGAATCTAAAAATTTTATTGCCATAATATATATGCCAGAAATACATTTTGCTAACATTGTGTTGCTAAAAATATATTAAAAAATATATAGAAAACAATTTGAGGAAGTATTGTACTATTCACATTTTTTGTGTGAAGCCTAATTAAAAACTTGTTAAGAATGATACAAATGAGTATACAAATTAAAAATATTCTTATTACTAAGATTTAGTTATTTATTGCAGCCAGTAGGGGGCAGAATTATCAAACAATTATATAAAAATAAATGACTGCCATTCAAAGATGTACAGTTCCCACAACTGTATTACAGGTTGAAAACCCTTTATCCAAACACCTTGGGACCGGAAAAGGTTTGAATTTTGGAATAGTTTGGATTTTGGGATATTTATAGCTTTGCATCTGTAAAATGGAACAGCTTGGAGATGTGATTGGGCCAAGTGTAAACAACAATTTCTCATGTCATGTAGGTAATATTTACTTATAATATAGCGTATACATGCAACCTAAAGATACATTTATATCATTTTAATACTTTTGTATACATCCTACTGTTCTGTAATCAGGAAGGTAAGAGTTATTGTTTAAAATAAAAATAGACTACCATTTATTTGCATTTTAACAAACAAAAAATACACCAAAGACTCAGGCAGAGAAGATTGTAACTTATTGGGATGGGGGGATGTTCATCTTTAATCATTAAAAAAAATGAGGATTTCTACCTGTCGTATTAATGACAATTCTACTCTGCAAACTGCCCCTTTTTTCAGTTCTTTTGACAGACTTGCAGTCTAGCCAATCAGTGCCTGCTCCCAGATAACTTCACGTGCACGAGCACAGTGTTATCTATATGAAATATGTGAACTAACATCCTCTAGTGGTGAAAAACTGTTAAAATGCAATCTGAAAGAGGTGGGCTTCAAGGTCTAAGAAATTAGCATATGGACCTCCTAGGTTAAGCTTTCAACTAAGAATACCAAGAGAACAAAGCAAAATTGGTGATAAAAGTAAATTGGAAAATTGTTTAAAATTGCATGCTCTATCTGAATCATGAAAGTTTATTTTGGCTTAGACTGTCCCTTTAAGTACAGACAGTCCATTTTCCTGCAGAGGATATTGGATTGGTTCTCAAATTACGACTGTAAAGCATGGATCCGTTTAGAACATGAACTAACAGGTTACGCACACCTCGGCGCCCTGTGCTGGGGGCCAAAAACTAATAAATTACCCTCCCCAATTTGCAACGCTATTATACAGGAAACATACAATATGTGGGAGGGAATATTAAAAGCTTATCCCATTCTCTCCAGCAGACCCACCCCCCTAACTCCCCTTACCGACAATCAGGACTTTCTGCCAGGGCTGGGACATATAGGCCACGCAACTAAAAAAAGTCATAGAGCCCTAATGGCATATCAATTAGGCAATGAACAGAGATGCTATACCGTTGAGGAGCTAAAAAATAATGGGCTTCCTTTCCTCCAAGATTGGTTTAAGCTATACCAATGCCACTCATACATAATTAATCATCCAGATAGGAAAAACATCATGAGAACTCCCACCCAATTCGAATCTTTATGCAGTAAGAATAACCCAGTAACTTATGCCTTATCCCACATGTACGCCCTCTTACAAAACCAACTCCCGGGTCAATCTCCTTACTATATAGACAGATGGGAACATGAACTAGGACTGAATATTGCCCCTTTAGAGGCTACTTGAATATTTTCCACCATTACTAAGACCTCCATCTCCTGTAGAATGCTCGAAATGAATATTAAACTAATGCATAGGTGGTATCTCACCCCAGCTAGGTGCCATAAATTATTTAGCAAAACTAGTAATGTATGCTGTAGATGTCACTCCCAGATGGGAACAATGTCGCACATATGGTGGCAATGCCCACACATCACTCCCTTCTGGGCAGAAGTGATAAAGGAAACATCTACCATCTTAAGTCCCGAAATCACTGGAGATCCACTCTTATGGCTCTTTCACCTTACCCCTAAAAAAACAAAATTTATACTTACCTGATAAATTTATTTCTCTTGTGGTGTATCCAGTCCACGGGTTCATCCATTACTTGTCGGATATTCTCTTTCCCAACAGGAAGTTGCAAGAGGACACCCACAGCAGAGCTGTCTATATAGCTCCTCCCCTAACTGCCACCCCCAGTCATTCGACCGAAGACAAGCAAGAAAAAAGGAGAAACTATAGGGTGCAGTGGTGACTGTAGTTTAAAAATAAAAAACACCTCCCTTAAAATGACAGGGCGGGCTGTGGACTGGATACACCACAAGAGAAAGAAATTTATCAGGTAAGCATAAATTTTGTTTTCTCTTGTAAAGGTGTATCCAGTCCACGGGTTCATCCATTACTTGTGGGATACCAATACCAAAGCTTTAGGACACGGATGAAGGGAGGGACAAGGCAGGAACTTAAACGGAAGGCACCACTGCCTGTAAGACCTTTCTCCCAAAAATAGCCTCCAAAGAAGCAAAAGTATCGAATTTGTAGAATTTAGAAAAAGTATGAAGCGAAGACCAAGTCGCCGCCTTACAAATCTGTTCAACAGAGGCCTCATTTTTAAAAGCCCATGTGGAAGCCACCGCTCTAGTGGAATGAGCAGTAATTCTTTCAGGAGGCTGCTGGCCAGCAGTCTCATAAGCTAAGCGGATTATGCTTCTTAGCCAAAAAGAAAGAGAAGTTGCTGAAGCCTTTTGGCCTCTCCTCTGTCCAGAGTAGACAACAAACAAAGCAGATGTTTGACGAAAATCCTTCGTAGCTTGTAAATAAAACTTTAAAGCACGAACCACATCAAGATTGTGTAAAAGACGTTCCTTCTTTGAGGAAGGATTAGGACATAATGAAGGAACAACAATCTCCTGATTGATGTTCTTATTAGATACTACCTTAGGAAGAAACCCAGGTTTGGTACGCAAAACTACCTTATCTGCATGGAAAATCAGATAAGGGGAATCACACTGTAAAGCAGATAACTCCGAAACTCTTCGAGCCGAGGAGATAGCTACTAAGAACAGAACTTTCCAAGATAAAAGTTTAATATCTATGGAATGCAAAGGTTCAAACGGAACCCCTTGAAGAACTTTAAGAACTAAATTTAAACTCCATGGCGGAGCAACAGGTTTAAACACAGGCTTGATTCTAATTAAAGCCTGACAAAACGCCTGAACGTCTGGAACCTCAGCCAGATGTTTGTGCAAAAGAATAGACAGAGCAGAAATCTGTCCCTTTAAGGAACTAGCAGACAATCCTTTTTCCAATCCCTCTTGGAGAAAGGATAAGATTCTAGGAATCCTGACTTTACTCCATGAGTAACCCTTGGATTCACACCAATGAAGATATTTACACCATATCTTATGATAGATTTTCCTGGTGACAGGCTTTCGAGCCTGAATTAAGGTATCAATGACCGACTCGGAAAAACCACGCTTTGATAGAATCAAGCGTTCAATCTCCAAGCAGTCAGACGCAGAGAAATTAGATTTGGATGTTTGAAAGGACCTTGAAGTAGAAGGTCCTGCCTTAGCGGCAGAGTCCATGGTGGAAAGGATGACATGTCCACCAGATCTGCATACCAAGTCCTGCGTGGCCACGCAGGAGCTATCAAAATCACCAAAGCTCTCTCCTGCTTGATCTTGGCAATCAGACGAGGGAGCAGAGGAAACGGTGGAAACACATAAGCCAGGCTGAAGGACCAGGGCGCTGCTAGAGCATCTGTCAGCACTGCCTTGGGAACCCTGGACCTGGACCCATAATGAGAAAGCTTGGCGTTCTGACTAGATGCCATGAGATCCAGTTCTGGTTTGCCCAATAGTTGAATTAACTGGGCAAATACCTCCGGATGGAGCTCCCACTCCCCCGGATGAAAAGTCTGCCGACTTAGGAAATCCGCCTCCCAGTTCTCTACTCCTGGGATATGGATAGCTGAGAGATGGCAAGAGTGAACCTCTGCCCATAGAATTATCTTTGAAACCTCCAACATTGCCAGGGGGCTCCTTGTACCCCCCTGATGGTTGATATAGGCTACAGTCGTGATGTTGTCCGACTGAAATCTGATGAACCTAACAGCAGCTAGCTGAGGCCAAGCCTGAAGAGCATTGAATATCGCTCTTAGTTCCAGAATGTTTATCGGAAAAAGGGCTTCCTCCTGAGTCCACGAACCCTGAGCCTTCAGGGAGTTCCAGACTGCGCCCCAGCCCAGAAGGCTGGCATCTGTCATCACTATAGTCCATTCTGGCCTGCGGAAACTCATTCCCCTGGACAGATGGACCCAAGATAGCCAGCCTGGTCTCTTGATCCAGATTTAGCAGAGGGGACAAATCTGTGTAATCCCCAATCCACTGATTGAGCATGAAAAGTTGCAGTTGTCTGAGATGTAGGTGGGCAAACGGAACTATGTCCATTGCCGCTACCATTAAGCTGATTACTTCCATACACTGAGCCACTGATGGCTGAGAAGTGGAATAAAGAGCACGGCAGGAAGTTAGAAGCTTTGACAACCTGACCTCTGTCAGAAAAATTTTCATTTCTACTGAATCTATCAGAGTTCCTAGGAAGGAAACTCTTGTGAGAGGGGAGAGAGAACTCTTTTCTTCGTTCACCTACCACCCATGAGACCTCAGGATTACCTGAACAATGTCCGTATGGGACTTGGCGATTTGACGCCTGTATCAGAATGTCGTCTAGGTAAGGAGCCACCTCTATGCCTCGTGGCCTTAGAACCGCCAGTAGGGACCCTAGAACCTTCGTAAAGATTCTTGGTGCCGTGGCTAACCCGAAGGGAAGAGCCACAAACTGGTAATGCCTGTCTAGGAAGTCAAACCTGAGAAACCGATGATGATCTCTGTGTATCAGAATGTGGAGATAAGCATCCTTTAAGTCCACGGTAGTCATATATTGACCCTCCTGGATCATAGGTAGGATGGTTCGAATAGTATCCATCTTGAAGGATGGGACCCTGAGAAATTTGTTTAGGATCTTGAGATCCAAGATTGGTCTGGAAGTTCCCTCTTTTTTGGGAACTATAAACAGATTTGAATAGAATCCTTGCCCCTGTTCCTCCCTTGGAACTGGGTGGATCACTCCCATAACCAGAAGGTCTTGAACGCAACGTAAGAATGCCTCTCTCTTTATCTGGTTTGCAGATAATTTTGAGAGATAAAATCTCCCCTTTGGAGATGAGGCTTTGAAATCCAGAAGATATCCCTGGGAAACAATCTCCAGAGTCCAGGAATCCTGGACGTCTCTTGCCCAAGCCTGGGCGAAGAGAGAAAGTCTGCCCCCAACTAGATCCGGTTCCGGATCGGGGGCTACTCCTTCATGCTGTCTTAGAGGCAGCAGCAGGTTTTTTGGCCTGCTTTCCCTTGTTCCAAGCCTGGTTAGGTCTCCAGACTGGCTTGGACTGGGCAAAATTTCCTTCTTGTTTTGCAGTAGAGGAAGTTGAAGCTGCGCCACTCTTGAAGTTTCAAAAGGAACGAAAATTAGTCTGTTTGGTCCTTAATTTGTTGGACCTATCCTGGGGAAGGGTGTGGCCTTTTCCTCCAGTAATAGCAGAAATGATCTCCTTCAGTCCAGGCCCGAATAGGGTCTGCCCTTTGAAGGGGATGTTGAGAAGCTTAGACTTTGAAGTAACGTCAGCTGACCAGGATTTAAGCCATAGCGCCCTACGTGCCTAAATGGCAAAACCTGAATTCTTAGCCGTTAGCTTTGTTAAATGAAAAACGGCGTCAGAAATAAATGAATTGGCTAACTTAAGAGCTTTAAGCCTGTCTAGGATATCATCCAACGGGGTCTCCACCTGTAGAGCCTCCTCAAGAGACTCGAACCAGAAAGCCGCTGCAGCAGTGACTGGGGCAATGCATGCAAGAGGCTGGAGAATAAAACCTTGTTGTATAAAGATTTTCTTAAGGAAACCCTCTAATTTTTTATCCATTGGATCTAGGAAAGCACAACTGTCCTCGACGGGGATAGTTGTACGCTTAGCTAGGGTAGAGACTGCTCCCTCCACCTTAGGGACCGTCTGCCACTAGTCCCATGTAGCGGCATCTATGGGAAACATCTTTTTAAAAGCAGGAGGGGGAGAGAACGGTACACCTGGTCTATCCCATTCCTTCGTAATAATTTCTGAAAACCTCTTAGGGATTGGAAACACATCAGTGTAAACAGGCACTGCAAAGTATTTGTCAATTTTACACAATTTCTCTGGGACTACAATGGTGTCACAGTCATCCAGAGTCGCTAAAACCTCCCTGAGCAACAAGCGGAGGTGTTCAAGCTTAAATTTAAATGCTGTCATTTCAGAGTCAGACTGAAGTAACGCCTTCCCTGAATCAGAAATGTCACCCACAGATAGAAGCTCTCCTGCTTCGGCTTTTGTACATTGTGAGGGTATATCAGACATAGCTACTAAAGCGTCAGAAAGCTCTGTATTTGTTCTAGCCCCAGAACTGTCTCGCTTTCCTTGTAACCCTGGCAGTTTGGACAATACCTCTGTGAGGGTATGATTCATAACTGCCGCCATGTCTTGAAAGGTAAACGCATTGGACGCGCCAGATGTACTTGGCGTCACTTGCGCGGGAGATATAGGTTCTAACACATTGGGAGAGCTAGGTGGTTTAACCTCGCTTTTGTTAGTCTGAGAAACCTCTGGTGATAAATCTTTAAAAGCCATAATATGGTCTTTATAACTTATAGAAAAGTTAGTGCATTTGGTACACATTCTAAGAGGAGGTTCCACAATGGCTTCTAAACATAATGAACAAGGAGTTTCCTTCAGACATGTTTAACAGACTAGTAATGAGACCAGCAAGCTTGGAAAACACTTTAATAAATGTGAAAAAGCAATTAAACAAAAACGGTACTGTGCCTTTAAGAGAAAAAAACTACCACATAAACTGCAAAACAGTGTTAAAAAGTAGTAAACTCTACAAAATGTTTACAATGTGTATAAGAGACTAAAGCAGCATTGCACCCACTTGCAAATGGATGATTAACACCTTAGGCCCCAAACCGAATTAGAAAAACGGTAAAACCGTTAAAAAACAGTCAAACACACTGCCACAGCTCTGCTGTGGCTCCTACCTGCCCTTAAACACGATTTTTGCGGGAAAAAACCCTATATAGTGGTCCTAGATGCCAGAGGACTCCTTTAGGGAAGCTGGATGTCTCAGTCTGAATATCAACTGCGCATAAAATGCGCGAAAATAGGCCCCTCCCACCATGCACTCAATGTCAGAGGGCCTTAAAAAAGTACTCCTAGGAGTAATCTAACAAGCCATGTAGAAAACTAGGCCCCAAAGAAAGATTTATCACCCTCAGAGAAAAAACGTTTTTTCTGTAAGTTATGCAAATGTTTTTACACTAAGTAATATGAGAGTAATATGAGAGTTAATATGAGAGTTAACATGAATATTACCCTTATCTTGTAAGCATGATCCCAGTCGTTGTTAAATCACTGTACCAGGCACTGTCAGCATTTTCTAGACCTTATCATCTCTCTAGAAAAAAATATACTGAACATACCTCAAAGCAGGTGATCTGCAAACCGTCCCCCCAACTGAAGTTTTTTTTCCATACTCTTCAGTTATGTGTGAGAACAGCAATGGACCTTAGTTACAAACCGCTAAGATCATCAACCTCCAGGCAGATTCTTCTTCCAATTTCTGCCTGAGAGTAAAACAGTACAATGCCGGTACCGTTTAAAAATAACAAACTCTTGATTGAAGGTAAAAACTACACTAAGTCACCACATATCTCTTGATACTTCCTTTCTTGTCGAGAGTTGCAAGAGAATGACTGGGGGTGGCAGTTAGGGGAGGAGCTATATAGACAGCTCTGCTGTGGTTGTCCTCTTGCAACTTCCTGTTGGGAAGGAGAATATCCCACAAGTAATGGATGAACCCGTGGACTGGATACATCTTTACAAGAGAAATATACTTCTTCCCAAACTAAATTGCTACACATACTAATTAATAGTGCTAATACTTTAATAGTCAAGTACTGGAAAACACCCACAACCCCTTCCCTAGCGCAATGGATTGCTCAATGCCAAACTGTGTTAAATTTGGAAGAGTATCACTATATGAAAACTAGACGCTTAGACGTATACCTTGAAATTAAAATTCGATGGGAATCTTACATAAGAGATAAATTTGAGAGTCCATCCAATCCCACACCTACCCGGCCACCAGCAGCCCCACTGGTTTCTTGATAGCCCCAGGTTTACACCTATGCATTTCTCTTTCTGTAATGTTGTTGTGCCTCCACTTATACCACTTCTGTAACCATAATTGATTGATGTGTCTAATGTCGAAAAACTATTGTCAACTTTAGTCATTTTATTTCTTTTTTTATTTGTTGAAATTTTTGTTTGTTTAATTGATTGATGATACCTGCTTTTTATCAAAGCTCTGTATAACTCTTGTTCAAAAATCAATAAAAACTGTTAAAAAAAAAAAAAAGTAAACAACAAAATTTTTACAGTAGCATCATAAAGCCTTAGTAACTTTGCACAGCTATGCAAATAAACAATTAACCCCTTAATGTAAAAACCGGATTGACAAAACGTCAAAAACCGGTAAAAAAACGTTCAGCACCTTGCCACAGCTCTGCTGTGGCGCCTACCTGCCCTTTAGGAACGATTTGTGGGGAAAAAAACTTCTTTACAGCCCTCAAACACAGTAGGAACCTCTGGAGAAGCAGCTGGATGTCTCTGAGGAAAAGAAACTGCGCAACTGAGGCGTGAAAATAGGCCCCTCCCACCTCACTCGATTTTATGGGGCCTAAAAGAAACACAACAGAGTGTTTCTTAAACTAGCCATGTGGGTTAAAAACCCTTAAACAAGCCACAATGACCCCTTAAAGTCCCTCAAAAAACGTTATATATGCATTTTTTATAAATAAACAAAAACGTTTTTTCCTATCAGTGTCACCAGTAACTAATGAGCCCTTAATGCAAGCTAGAATTCCTACTAAGTGACTGAATACAGCTTACCCTTCCCTCATTGAGATATTGCCAGCCTTTTCTAGAATTAACACAGTCTGTCTAGAAAAAAATAGACTGAACATACCTCAATGCAGCTTAGCCTGCAAACCGTTCCCCCAACTGAAGTTTTCCTGTACTCTTCAGCCCTTGTTAGCGCTAAGATTATCATCCTCCTTGCAGAAATCTTGCTAGAGAGTAAATAGTACACACCGGTACCATTTAAAATAACAAACTTTTGCTTGAGAAAATAAAAACTAACATTTTTGTCACCACACTCACTTTACCCTTCCTAGTTACTTAGAGTAGGCACAGAGAATGACTGGGGAGTGGAGCTAAGGGAGGAGCTATATAGACAGCTCTACTGTGGGTGCTCTCTTTGCCACATCCTGTAGGGAAGGAGAATATCCCACAAGTATGGATGAATCCGTGGACTCGATACATCTTACAAGAGAAACATATATTCGTTAACAAGGTATAGTATTAATTATGTTTCTGTTTGTACAATCAGTAATAGAAATCAGAAATGAAAGGACAAATATTTCTATCAGGTGTAGAATTCACAGCTTTATGCAATTTTTGTTTTCAGGCTGGCCAGGACTATTTAATACAATATACTGCACAGGTAATTAACAGGCACATTCAGGCACGGATAGCAAACTCTAAACATTCCTTCTTTAACTTTTAACCATTTACCTATATAACTTGTAAAGAATATATAGGGGCCTATCTATCAAGCTCCGTATGGAGCTTGAACCCCCATCACAGCAATTCAACCCAATCGAATATGATCGGGTTGATTGACACCCCCTGCTAGCGGCCGCAAATCTGCAGGGGGCAGTGTTACACCAGCAGTTCACAAGAGCTGCTGGTGCAATGCTGAATGCGGAGAATGTATTGCTCTCCGCATTCAGCGATGTCTGTCGGACATGATCGGCTGATCTGACCTTGTCGGGCAGACACATAATAAATAGGCCACATAAACTTTATTCCTTTGCAATATTAAAATATGTTCTGCTGTATATATGAAAAAAATAATGTGCACTTTGGCGTAAAATAACAGCTTTTGGTTCTTAATAAGCTTAGTCAAAACTGAAACTCCTCATGTGCAATACATTTATCTGTCTCAAGCTGAAATACTAATGTGTGTGACAAGCTGACAGACACAAGCTAAACATAAAGCAAGGTGACATAAAATATATCACTAACCTTTGCCTCAGGGTCACTGTTGACACTGGAGGAGTCGTCTTCATCAGAGTGTTGGACATTTCTGAAAAACAATGGTGTTTAAAAATTTAGGATAAGAATTGTGCTATAAAAACTTATATTATGCCTACCATGCTTATGATATATTAAATGCATCTGCGTATAATAAATAACATACTTAAAGGGACAAAAAAAACCTATATTTTCTTTCATGATTTAGATAAAACATAACAATTTAAATAACTTTCTAATTTACTTCTATTATCAATGTTTCTTCATTTTCTTGTTATCCTTTGTTAAAAAGCAGAAATGTAAGCTCAAGAGTGTGCATGTGTCTGCAACACTATATAGCAGCAGTTTTGACACAATGTAATACATTAGCAGGAGCACTAGATGGCAGCACTATTTCCTGTCATGTAGTGCTTCAGGCATGTGCACACTACCTACCTAGGTATCTCTTCAACAAAGAATAACATGAGAATGAAATAAATTTGATAATAAAAGTAAATTGGAAACTTTTTAGAAATGGTGTTCTCTATCTGAATTATGAAAGAATATTTTTGGGTTTAATGTCCCTTTAAAGGGACATTCCAGTCAAAAAAAAATCACATACTGTAGATGAATTACATTTTTGAATAGAAACACATTTGCAATATACATGTATGGCAAAAATGTTTCTAGTAAAAGTTATCACTGTATTAGTGTTAGCATTTTTCTCTGCACGTACATGTGAAGCATAGCTAGATATTCTAAGTGCACCAGCATTTTATAATACTGCAGCAGCTCAGCCAGCAAGTGGGGCTTGTAACATGTCAGTAATTAACAAATTGAGTCATTACCATATGGTACAAGCACCTTATGCATTCTAAACACATCACGCTTAGTGCTGTGTTTAAAATGCTGGTGCACTGTGTATACTTAAAGGGACATGAAACCCAACATTTTCCTTTTTTCTTATTTTTAATAATTCAAATAGAGCATGTGATTTTAATCAACTTTCTAATTTACGCCTATTATCCAATTTGCTTCATTCTCATGGTATCCTTTTTTGAAGGAGCAGCTATGTACTACTAGGAGCTATCTAAAGACATCTGGTGAACCAATGAAAAAATGAATTTTTTGTGCAGCCACAAATCAGCAGCTACTTCCTAGTAATGCATTGCTGCTCATGAGCCTATCTAGATATGATTTTCAACTAAGGATACCAAGAGAATGAAGCAATTTACATAATATAAGCAAATTGGAAAGTTGTTTAAAATCACATGCTCTGTCTGAATCATAAACGAAAAATTGTGGGTTTCATGTCCCTTTAAATACACTTTTGAAACAGCTCTAACTTTTATTAGAAGCATTTTTGCTAATACATGTATATTACAAAAATGATTATTTTCAAAACAGAAATGCATACATGTGGATTCCAATTTTAGTTGGAATATGCCTTTAAATACAGAAGAACTACATAGTTAAAAAATACATAATAAATAGACAATGCAATAAATAACTGGATAAAAGAAAGGGAGCAGCGAGTAGTAGAAAATGGATCATACTCAGATTGGACAAAGGTAATCAGTGGAGTTCCCCAGGGATCAGTACTGGGCCCTGTTCTTTTTAATATTTTTTATAAATGACTTGCAGCAAAGATTAAATAGCGACAGGTCATTAGGTCAGAGCAGGATGAACTTTCATTACAAAGGGATCTGCAAAAATTAAGTACGGGCAAGTAAATGAAAAATTAGATTTAATACAAAAAAATGCAAGGTTCTACATTTTGGAAGTAAAAATAAGCAGGCAACATATTTTTTAAATGGGACAAGACTTAGCCAAACAGAGGAGGAAAGGGATTTGGGAGTAGTAATAGATAACAAGCTAAAGATGGGTGCACAATACAGGGCAGCGGCTTCAAAGGCTAATAAGATACTAGCATGCATTGATTCAAGGGAGGAAAGTATAATTCTGTCACTATATAAAGCCCTGGTAAGACCTCACCTTGAGTATGGAGTGCAGTTCTGGGGACCGATCGCAAAAAAAAATATTGCAGAACTAGAAAAAGTTCAGAGAAGGGCCACAAAACTAATAAGGGGATTGGAGAATTTAACCTATGAGGAGAGGCTAGCCAAACTGGGTCTGTTTTCTTTAGAAAAAAGGCGCTTGAGAGGTGACATGATTACTTTATATAAATATATTCAAGGCCCATATGCGGAGATGGCAGAAGCTCTGTTTATTCCAAGAGCATTGTTTCTGACAAGAGGTCACAATTTAAGGTTGGAGAAAAGGAGATTTAATCTCCTGCAACAAAAATTTTTTTTCACTGTAAGAGCAATAAAATTGTGGAACTCATTACCAAAGGAGGTAGTGAATGCCAATACCCTAGATACATTTAAAAATAGTCTGGATACATTTTTGTATATAAACAAAATTCATGGATATGATTGCTAGTATTAAATGGGTCACCTTTTAGTGGGGTTATTTAAGCTTAACTGGAGCTTTTTGTAAGTATTTTAGATTTGTATAGGTTGAACTCGATGGACATCAGTCTTTTTTCAACCTTATCTACTATGTTACTATGTTACAATGATGCTTAGTTTAAATGTAAAAACAGAATTTATGCTTACCTGATAAATTACTTTCTCTTGCGGTGTATCCAGTCCAAGGAGTCATCCTTTACTTGTGGGATATTCTCATTCCCTACAGGAAGTAGCAAAGAGAGCAAACAGCAAAGCTGTCCATATAGCTCCCCCTCTAGCTCCACCCCCCAGTCATTCGACCAAAGGTTATGAAGAAAAGGGAGAAACCATAGGGTGCAGTGGTGACTGTAGTTTAAGCAAAAAAAAATTAATAATTTTTACCTGACTTAAATGCCAGGGCGGGCCGTGGACTGGATACACCGCAAGAGAAAGTAATTTATCAGGTAAACATAAATTCTGTTTACGCATGCAAGGTGTATCCAGTCCACTGATTCATCCTTTACTTGTGGGATACCAATGCCAAAGCTTTAGGACACGGATGAAGGGAGGGAACAAGACAGGTACCTTAAACGGAAGGCACCACTGCTTGCAAAAACTCTCTCCCAAAAATAGCGTCCGAAGAAGCAAAAGTATCGAATTTGTAAAATTTGGCAAAAGTATGCAGTGAAGACCAAGTCGCTGCCTTACAAATCTGTTCAACAGAAGCCTCATTTTTGAAAGCCCATGTGGAAGCCACTGCTCTGGTAGAATGAGCAGTAATTCTATCAGGAGGCTGCTGGCCAGTAGTCTCATAGGCCAAACGGATGATGCTTTTCAACCAAAAGGAAAGAGAGGTAGCAGTCGCTTTCTGACCTCTCCTCTTACCAGAATAGATAACAAACAAGGAAGATTTTGTCTGAAATCCTTAGTTGCTTGTAAATAGAACTTTAAAGCACGAACTACATCAAGATTGTGTAATAGACGTTCCTTCTTCGAAGATGGATTAGGACACAGAGAAGGAACAACTATTTCCTGGTTAATATTCTTGTTAGAAACAACTTTAGGCAGAAAACCAGGCTTGGTACGCAAAACTACCTTATCTGCGTGGAACACCAGGTAAGGTGAATCACACTGTAAGGCAGATAATTCTGAAACTCTTCGAGCAGAAGAGATAGCTATCAAAAACAAAACTTTCCAAGATAACAACTTAATTTCTATGAAATGTAAACGTTCAAAACGGAACCCCTTGAAGAACTGAAAGAACTAGATTCCAACTCCATGGCGAAGCCACAGTTTTATAGACAGGCTTGATTCTGACTAAAGCCTGAGCAAACGCTTGAACGTCTGGTACCTCTGCCAGACGCTTGTGTAACAGGATAGACAAAGCAGATATTTGTCCTTTTAAAGGAACTAGCTGACAATCCTTTCTCCAGTCCTTCTTGGAGAAAGGACAATATCCTGGGAATCCTAATCTTACTCCATGAGTAACCCTTGGATTCACACCAACAAAGATATTTCCGCCATATCTTATGGTAGATTTTCCTGGCGACAGGCTTTCCAGCCTGAATCAGAGTATCTATAACTGACTCAGAGAACCCACGCTTTGATAGAATTAAGCGTTCAATCTCCAAGCAGTCAGACGTAGAGAAACTAAATTTGATGATTGAACGGACCCTGTATTAGGAGATCCTGCCTCATTGGCAGTGTCCATGGTGGGACAGATGACATGTCCACTAGGTCTGCATACCAAGTCCTGCGTGGCCATGCAGGTGCTATCAGAATCACCGAAGCCTTCTCCTGCTTGATTCTGGCGACCAGACGCGGGAGGAGAGGAAACGGTGGAAAAACATAAGCCGGATTGAAGGACCAAGGCGCTGCTAGAGCATCTATCAATACCGCCTTGGGATCCCGGGACCTGGACCCGTAGAGAGGAAGTTTGGTGTTCTGACGGGACGCCATCAGATCCAACTCTGGAGTGTCCCATAGCTGAGTCAGCTGGGTAAATACCTCCGGGTGGAGTTCCCACTCCCCCGAGTGAAAAGTCTGACGACTTAGAAAATCCGCCTCCCTGTTCTCTACTCCTGGGATGTGAATAGAGATGGCAGGAGTGATCCTCCGCCCACCTGATTATTTTGGTTACTTCCGTCATCGCTAGGGAACTCTTTGTTCCCCCCTGATGATTGACGTAAGCTACAGTCGTGATGTTGTCCGACTGAAATCTGATGAATTTGGCCGCCGCTAGTTGAGGCCATGCCTGAAGAGCGTTGAATATCGCCCCCAGTTCCAGAATGTTTATCGGGAGAAGAGTTTCTTCCCAAGACCATAAGCCCTGAGCTTTCAGGGAGTCCCAGACCGCACCCCAGCCTAACAGACTGGCGTCGGTCGTTACGATGATCCACTCTGGCCTGCGGAAACATATTCCTTGAGACAGGTGATCCTGAGACAACCACCAGAGAAGAGAATCTCTGGTCTCCTGGTCCAACTGAATTTGAGGAGACAAATCTGCATAATCCCCATTCCACTGTTTGAGCATGCATAGTTGCAGTGGTCTGAGGTGTATCCGAGCAAAAGGGACTATGTCCATTGCCGCAACCATTAGTCCGATTGTCTCCATGCACTGAGCCACAGATGGCCGAGGAATGGAATAAAGAGCTCGGCAAGTAGTTAAGAGTTTTAGCTTTCTGACCTCCGTCAGAAATATTTTAATTTCTACCGAGTCTATCAGGGTTCCTAGGAATGGAACTCTTGTGAGGGGGGAGAGAGAACTCTTTTTGATGTTCACCTTCCACCCGTGAGACCTCAGAAAGGCCAATACAATCTCCGTGTGAGACTTGGTTCTTTGGAAAGTTGACGCCTGAATTAAGATGTTGTCTAGGTAAGGCGCCCGCCAGGAGGGACCCTAGCACCTTTGTGAAAATTCTGGGAGCAGTGGCCAACCCGAAAGGAAGAGCCACAAACTGAAAATGCTTGTCCAGAAAGGCGAACCTGAGAAACTGGTGATGATCTTTGTGGATAGGAATGTGCAGATATGCATCCATTAGATCCACGGTAGTCATATATTGACCCTCCTGGATCATTGGTAAGATTGTCCGAATGGTCTCCATCTTGAATGATGGGACTCTGAGGAATTTGTTTAGAATTTTGAGATCCAGGATTGGTCTGAAAGTTCCTTCTTTTTTTGGGAACCACAAACAGGTCTGAGTAAAACCCCAGTCCTTGTTCTGCAATTGGAACTGGGTGGATCACTCCCATTGTTTGTCGATCTTCTACACAGTGTAAAAACGCCTCTTTCTTTGTCTGATCTGTAGACAGACGAGAAATGTGGAACCTTCCCCTTGGAGGAGAGTCCTTGAATTCTAGAAGGTATCCCTGGGCTACAATCTCTAATGCCCAAGGATCGTGTACATCTCTTGCCCCGGCCTGAGCGAAGAGAGAGAGTCTGCCCCCTACTAAATCCGGTCCCGGATCGGGGGCTACCCCTTCATGCTGTCTTGGTGGCAGCTGCAGGCTTTTTGGCCTGTTTACCCTTATTCCAGCCCTGGTAAGGTTTCCAGTTTGCCTTGGGCTGTGAAGCGTTACCCTCTTGCTTTGCAGCCGGAGAGGATGAAGCGGGGCCGTTCCTGAAATTGCGAAAGGAACGAAAATTAGCTTTGTTCTTTGTTTTAAAGGCTTTGTCCTGAGGGAGAGCATGGCCTTTTCCCCCGGTGATATCTGAAATAATCTCTTTCAATTCAGGCCCGAATAGGGTCTTCCCTTTGAAAGGAATGTTCAAAAGCTTGGATTTAGACGACACATCGGCCGACCAGGACTTTAGCCATAGCGCCCTGTGCGCCAAAATGGCGAAACCTGAATTTTTTGCCGCTAACAGCTATTTGGAAAGCGGCGTCAGTGATAAAAGACTTAGCTAGCTTTAGAGCCTTAATTCTATCCATAATTTCCTCATATGAGGTCTCCATCTGGAGCGAGTCTTCCAGCGCCTCAAACCAGAAAGCGGCTGCAGTAGTTACAGGAATAATGCAGGCAATAGGTTGGAGAAGAAAACCTTGTTGAACAAAAATTTTCTGAAGTAAACCCTCTAATTTTTTATCCATAGGGTCTTTAAAAGCACAACTGTCTTCAATTGGTATGGTTGTGCGTTTAGCTAGTGTAGAAACAGCCCCCTCCACCTTAGGGACCGTCTGCCACGAGTCCCGCATGGGGTCAGATATGGGGAACATTTTCTTAAAAACAGGAGGGGGGACAAAAGGGACACCTGGCCTATCCCACTCCCTAGTAACGATATCCGCAATCCTCTTAGGGACCGGAAACGCATCCGTGTAAACAGGGACCTCTAGGTACTTGTCCATTTTACACAATTTCTCTGGGATCACCAAAGGGTCACAGTCATCCAGAGTAGCTAATACCTCCCTAAGTAAAACACGGAGGTGTTCTAGTTTAAATTTAAAAGCCAATGTATCTGAATCTGTCTGGGGAGGAACCCTTCCTGAATCAGAGACTTCTCCCTCAGACATCAAATCCCTCGCTCCCACTTCAGAGCGTTGTAAGGGTATATCGGATACGGCTACCAAAGCGTCAGAATGCTCATAATCTGTTCTTAAAACGGAGCTATCACGCTTTGCAGGTAACACGGGCAGTTTAGATAAGAAGGCTGTAAGAGAATTATCCATGATTGCCGCTAAGTCTTGTAATGTTAAAGGGTTAGACGTACTAGAGGTACTAGGCGTCGCTTGCGCGGGCGTAACTGGTTGTGACACTTGGGGAGAGGCAGACGGGCTACTCTCGTTACCTTCAGTCTGAGAATCATCTTGGTCCACATTCTTAAGTGCAACAATATGATCTTTAAAGTGTATAGACATATCAGTACAAGTGGGACACATTCTGAGAGGGGGTTCCACCATGGCTTCTAAACACATTGAACAAGGATTTTCCTTAGTGTCAGACATGTTTAACAGACTAGTAGAGTACACAAACAGGCTTGGAATCACTTTAATCAAATAAAAAACACAATTTGAAAAAAACGTTACTGTGCCTTTAAGAGAGAAAAAGAGCACACAATTTTACAAAACGGTGAAAAATGCAGCAATCTTTCTGAAATTTTCACAGTATGTAGCTAAAGCCTTAATAAGATTGCACCCCAAGTTTCAAAACGATTAACCCCTTAATGCCCAAACCGGAGCAGCCTAAAGCCAACACCTGGTTAAATCACTACAGCACCTTGCCACAGCCTTGCTGTGGCCCTACCTTCCCTTAGGGATCAGATTTGGGAGAATATAGCTTATTTTAGGCCCTCAAACATCAGCAGGACCCTCCATGTGAAACAGCATGAGCTTATCTGCAATTCTAAGTGCGCATCTGAGGCAATTAGGCCCCTCCCACTCTACTCCGGAGCTGTGAGGCCTAGTAAATCACTCCTAAGTGACTAAAAAACAGCCATGTGGTAATAACCCCAGAAAAAACCCAAAAGGGCTTTCAAAGTGTCTTGCAAAACGATTTTTCCTTAGCCAAACAATCGATTGCCCTGAATAAGTGCCAACCAGTATATTAGCCCTATTATGTAAGCATTCAATTCCTTACTAAGTCTGTGAACATAGCTTACCCACCCCACATGGGGATATTGTCAGTCTTCTAGCATTATCTCAGTCTTGTCTAGAAATAAATGACTGAACATACCTTAATGCAGATCACCCTGCAAACTGTTCCCCCCAACTGAAGTTTTCTGGTACTCCTCAGTCTTGTGTGGGAACAGCAGTGGCTTTTAATTACAACATGCTAAAATCATTTTCCTCTCAGCAGAAATCTTCATCACTTTTCTGCTAGAGAGTAAATAGTACAAACCGGTACCATTTAAAATAACAAACTTTTGATTGAAGATAATAAAACTACAATTCTAACACCACATTCACTTTACACTCCCGAGAGAGACCCTAGTGCTTAGAGCCAGCAAAGAGAATGACTGGGGGGTGGAGCTAGAGGGGGAGCTATATGGACAGCTTTGCTGTGTGCTCTCTTTGCTACTTCCTGTAGGGAATGAGAATATCCCACAAGTAAAGGATGAATCCGTGGACTGGATACACCTTACAAGAGAAAGGAGTAGATTATCTAAATATCAAAGTTACTTGCATTTTCCATGCCCCATGTATCATGTGACAGTCATCAGCCAATAACAAAACATATATACGTATATGCTGTGAACTCTTGCACATGCCCAGTAGTAGCTGGTGTCTCAGAACGTTTGCATATAAATACATTGTACACATTTTATAATGGAAGTAAATGGCAAAGTTTCTTTTATTGCATGTTCTTTCTGAATGATTAAAGTTTAAATTTTACTTTCCCCACTCAGTTTCTCTTGCCTCTTCTCCTACACTTAAACATCTCTAATGCCCGCCTTTAGAAGTTTTTATCTCATTTTCCTCTCAACCGTTCTCCCTTACAATTGCCTCTTTTTTCAGGACAACCAATGCCTAGCAAGCTATTAAGTGTGCAACAATGTCTGTAGATAATTTAATACAATTTTATTAATAAGAAAAACACTACTGGCAAAACATATACTGTATTTGTCTTGTGGTGTGTCTTTTTCTTCTGCTATCTCTCTCTTTCCTTTCATCACTCCCTCTCACAGTATTTTATCACTCTGTCCGATGAACTCTCCCCCTCATCACCAGCTCTCTCTTCCTTTCATCACTCCCTCTTACAGTATTTTATCACTCTGTCCGATGAACTCTCCCCCTCATCACCAGCTCTGTCTTCCTTTCATCACTCTGTCTGATGAACTCTCCCTCATCACCAGCTCTCTCCCTTTCATCACGCCCTCTCACAGTATTTTATCACTCTGTCCGATGAACTCTCTCCCTCATCACCAGCTCTCTCCCTTTCATCACTCTCTCTCACAGTATTTTATCACTCTGTCCGATGAACTCTCCCCCTCATCACCAGCTCTCTCCCTTTCATCACTCCCTCTCACAGTATTTTATCACTCTGTCCGATGAACTCTTCCCCTCATCACCAGCTCTCTCCCTTTCATTACTCCCTCTCAAACGGCTAGATTTGGAGTTTTGTCGGTAACAACCCGAAAATCTAACGCCAGCTTTTTTCTGGCCGCACCATAAAAATAACTCTGGTATTGAGAGTCCACATAAAGGCTGCGTTAGGCTCCAAAAAAGGAGCGTAGAGCATTTTTAACGCAGCTTCAACTCTCGATACCAGAGTTGCTTACGCAAGCGGCCAGCCTCAAAAACGTGCTCGTGCACGATTCCCCCATAGAAAACAATGGGGCTGTTTGAGCTGAAAAAAAACCTAACACCTGCAAAAAAGCCGCGTTCAGCTCTTAACGCAGCCCCATTGTTTGCTATGCGGATATACCTCCTAAGTCTGCACCTAACACCCTAACATGTACCCCGAGTCTAAACACCCCTAACCTTACACTTATTAACCCCTAATCTGCCGCCCCCGCTATCGCTGACCCCTGCATATTATTATTAACCCCTAATCTGCCGCTCTGTAAACCGCCGCTACTTACATTATCCTTATGTACCCCTAATCTGCTGCCCCTAACACCGCCGACCCCTATATTATATTTATTAACCCCTAATCTGCCACCCACAACGTCGCCCCCACCTGCCTACACTTATTAACCCCTAATCTGCCGAGCGGACCGCACCGCTACTATAATAAAGTTATTAACCCCTAATCCGCCTCACTAACCCTATAATAAATAGTATTAACCCCTAATCTGCCCTCCCTAACATCGCCGACACCTAACTTCAATTATTAACCCCTAATCTGACGACCGGAGCTCACCGCTATTCTAATAAATGTATTAACCCCTAAAGCTAAGTCTAACCCTAACACTAACACCCCCCTAAGTTAAATATAATTTACATCTAACGAAATTAATTATCTCTTATTAAATAAATTATTCCTATTTAAAGCTAAATACTTACCTGTAAAATAAATCCTAATATAGCTACAATATAAATTATAATTATATTATAGCTATTTTAGGATTAATATTTATTTTACAGGCAACTTTGTAATTATTTTAACCATGTACAATAGCTATTAAATAGTTAAGAACTATTTAATAGTTACCTAGTTAAAATAATTACAAAATTACCTGTAAAATAAATCCTAACCTAAGTTACAATTAAACCTAACACTATACTATCATTAAATTAATTAAATAAAATACCTACAATTACCTACAATTAAACCTAACACTACACTATCAATAAATAAATTAAATACAATTCCTACAAATAACTACAATGAAATAAACTAACTAAAGTACAAAAAATAAAAAAGAACTAAGTTACAAAAAATAAAAAAATATTTACAAACATAAGAAAAATATTACAACAATTTTAAACTAATTACACCTACTCTAAGGCCCCTAATAAAATAACAAAGACCCCCAAAATAAAAAATGCCCTACCCTATTCTAAATTACTAAAGTTCAAAGCTCTTTTACCTTACCAGCCCTGAACAGGGCCCTTTGCGGGGCATGCCCCAAGAAGTTCAGCACTTTTGCCTGTAAAAAAAACATACAATACCCCCCCCAACATTACAACCCACCACCCACATACCCCTAATCTAACCCAAACCCCCCTTAAATAAACCTAACACTAAGCCCCTGAAGATCACCGATCCGTCCTGGCTCCAAAATCTTCATCCAACCCAAGCGGGGGCTGGCGATCCATCATCCGGTGGCTGAAGAGGCTCCAAAGTCTTCATCCTATCCGTGAAGAAGAGTAGATCCGGACCGGCAACCATCATCTTCCAAGCGGCATCTTCTATCTTCATCCGATGAGGACCGGCTCCATCCTGAAGACCTCCGACGCTGACCCATCTTCATCCGGCGACGTCCAACTGAAGAATGAAGGTTCCTTTAAGGGACTTCATCCAAGATGGCGTCCCTCGAATTCCGATTGGCTGATAGGATTCTATCAGCCAATCGGAATTAAGGTAGGAATATTCTGATTGGCTGATGGAATCAGCCAATCAGAATCAAGTTCAATCCGATTGGCTGATTCAGCCAATAGAATGCTGATACAGCCAATAGAATGCGAGCTCAATCTGATTGGCTGATTGGATCAGCCAATCGGATTGAACTTGATTCTGATTGGCTGATTCCATCAGCCAATCAGAATATTCCTACCTTAATTCCGATTGGCTGATAGAATCCTATCAGCCAATCGGAATTCGAGGGACGCCATCTTGGATGACGTCCCTTAAAGGAACCTTCATTCTTCAGTTGGACGTCGCCGGATGAAGATGGGTCCGCGTCGGAGGTCTTCAGGATGGAGCCGGTCCTCATTGGATGAAGATAGAAGATGCCGCTTGGAAGATGATGGTTGCCGGTCCAGATCTACTCTTCTTCCCGGATAGGATGAAGACTTTGGAGCCTCTTCTGGACCTCTTCAGCCACTGGATGATGGATCGCCAGCCCCCGCTTGGGTTGGATGAAGATTTTGGAGCCAGGACGGATCGGTGATACCTGGTGAGGTGAAGACAAGGTAGGATGATCTTCAGGGGCTTAGTGTTAGGTTTATTTAAGGGGGGTTTGGGTTAGATTAGGGGTATGTGGGTGGTGGGTTGTAATGTTGGGGGGGGGGTATTGTATGTTTTTTTTACAGGCAAAAGAGCTGAACTTCTTGGGGCATGCCCCGCAAAGGGCCCTGTTCAGGGCTGGTAAGGTAAAAAAGCTTTGAACTTTAGTAATTTAGAATAGGGTAGGGCATTTTTTATTTTGGGGGGCTTTGTTATTTTATTAGGGGGCTTAGAGTAGGTGTAATTAGTTTAAAATTGTTGTAAGATTTTTCTTATGTTTGTAAATATTTTTTTATTTTTTGTAACTTAGTTCTTTTTTATTTTTTGTACTTTAGTTAGTTTATTTCATTGTAGTTATTTGTAGGAATTGTATTTAATTTATTTATTGATAGTGTAGTGTTAGGTTTAATTGTAGGTAATTGTAGGTATTTTATTTAATTAATTTAATGATAGTATAGTGTTAGGTTTAATTGTAACTTAGGTTAGGATTTATTTTACAGGTAATTTTGTAATTATTTTAACTAGGTAACTATTAAATAGTTCTTAACTATTTAATAGCTATTGTACATGGTTAAAATAATTACAAAGTTGCCTGTAAAATAAATATTAATCCTAAAATAGCTATAATATAATTATAATTTATATTGTAGCTATATTAGGATTTATTTTACAGGTAAGTATTTAGCTTTAAATAGGAATAATTTATTTAATAAGAGATAATTAATTTCGTTAGATGTAAATTATATTTATCTTAGGGGGGTGTTAGTGTTAGGGTTAGACTTAGCTTTAGGGGTTAATACATTTATTAGAATAGCGGTGAGCTCCAGTCGGCAGATTAGGGGTTAATAATTGAAGTTAGGTGTCGGCGATGTTAGGGAGGGCAGATTAGGGGTTAATACTATTTATTATAGGGTTAGTGAGGCGGATTAGGGGTTAATAACTTTATTATAGTAGCGGTGCGGTCCGTTCGGCAGATTAGGGGTTAATAAGTGTAGGCAGGTGGAGGCGACGTTGAGGGGGGCAGATTAAGGGTTAATAAATATAATATAGGGGTCGGCGGTGTTAGGGGCAGCAGATTAGGGGTACATAAGGATAACGTAGGTGGCGGTGCTTTGCGGTCGGCAGATTAGGGGTTAATAAGTGTAGGTAGCTGGCGGCGACGTTGTGGGGGGCAGATTAGGGGTTAATAAATATAATATAGGGGTCGGCGGTGTTAGGGGCAGCAGATTAGGGGTACATAAGTATAATGTAGGTGGCGGTCGGCAGATTAGGGGTTAAAAAAATTTAATAGAGTGTCGGCGATGTGGGGGGACCTCGGTTTAGGGGTACATAGGTAGTTTATGGGTGTTAGTGTACTTTAGAGTACAGTAGTTAAGAGCTTTATAAACCGGCGTTAGCCCAGAAAGCTCTTAACTACTGACTTTTTTCCTGCGGCTGGAGTTTTGTCGTTAGATGTCCAACGATCACTTCAGACACGACTCTAAATACCGGAGTTAGAAAGATCCCATTGAAAAGATAGGATACGCAATTGACGTAAGGGGATCTGCGGTATGGAAAAGTCGCAGCTGAAAAGTGAGCGTTAGACCCTATTTTGAGTGACTCCAAATACCGGAGGTAGCCTAAAACCAGCGTTAGGAGCCTCTAACGCTGGTTTTCACGGCTAACGCCAAACTCCAAATCTAGGCCAAAGTATTTTATCACTCTGTCCTATGAACTCTCACCCTTATCACCAGCTCTCTCTCTCCCTTTCATCGCTCTCTCTCTCCCTTTCATCACTCTCTCTCACAGTACAGGGAGTGCAGAATTATTAGGCAAATGAGTATTTTGACCACATCATCCTCTTTATGCATGTTGTCTTACTCCAAGCTGTATAGGCTCGAAAGCCTACTACAAATTAAGCATATTAGGTGATGTGCATCTCTGTAATGAGAAGGGGTGTGGTCTAATGACATCAACACCCTATATCAGGTGTGCATAATTATTAGGCAACTTCCTTTCCTTTGGCAAAATGGGTCAAAAGAAGGACTTGACAGGCTCAGAAAAGTCAAAAATAGTGATATATCTTGCAGAGGGATGCAGCACTCTTAAAATTGCAAAGCTTCTGAAGCGTGATCATCGAACAATCAAGCGTTTCAATCAAAATAGTCAACAGGGTCGCAAGAAGCGTGTGGAAAAACCAAGGAGCAAAATAACTGCCCATGAACTGAGAAAAGTCAAGCGTGCAGCTGCCAAGATGCCACTTGCCACCAGTTTGGCCATATTTCAGAGCTGCAACATCACTGGAGTGCCCAAAAGCACAAGGTGTGCAATACTCAGAGACATGGCCAAGGTAAGAAAGGCTGAAAGACGACCACCACTGAACAAGACACACAAACTGAAACGTCAAGACTGGGCCAAGAAATATCTCAAGACTGATTTTTCTAAGGTTTTATGGACTGATGAAATGAGAGTGAGTCTTGATGGGCCAGATGGATGGGCCCGTGGCTCGATTGGTAAAGGGCAGAGAGCTCCAGTCCGACTCAGACGCCAGCAAGGTGGAGGTGGAGTACTGGTTTGGGCTGGTACCATCAAAGATGAGCTTGTGGGGCCTTTTCGGGTTGAGGATGGAGTCAAGCTCAACTCCCAGTCCTACTGCCAGTTTCTGGAAGACACCTTCTTCAAGCAGTGGTACAGGAAGAAGTCTGCATCCTTCAAGAAAAACATGATTTTCATGCAGGACAATGCTCCATCACACGCGTCCAAGTACTCCACAGCATGGCTGGCAAGAAAGGGTATAAAAGAAGAAAATCTAATGACAAGGCCTCCTTGTTCACCTGATCTGAACCCCATTGAGAACCTGTGGTCCATCATCAAATGTGAGATTTACAAGGAGGGAAAACAGTACACCTCTCTGAACAGTGTCTGGGAGGTTGTGGTTGCTGCTGCACGCAATGTTGATGGTGAACAGATCAAAACACTGACAGAATCCATGGATGGCAGGCTTTTGAGTGTCCTTGCAAAGAAAGGTGGCTATATTGGTCACTGATTTGTTTTTGTTTTGTTTTTGAATGTCAGAAATGTATATTTGTGAATGTTGAGATGTTATATTGGTTTCACTGGTAAAAATAAATAATTGAAATGGGTATATATTTGTTTTTTGTTAAGTTGCCTAATAATTATGCACAGTAATAGTCACCTGCACACACAGATATCCCCCTAAAATAGCTAAAACTAAAAACAAACTAAAAACTACTTCAAAAACTATTCAGCTTTGATATTAATGAGTTTTTTGGGTTCATTGAGAACATGGTTGTTGTTCAATAATAAAATTAATCCTCAAAAATACAACTTACCTAATAATTCTGCACTCCCTGTATTTTATCACTCTGTCCGATGAACTCTCCCCCTCATCACCAGCTCTCTCCCTTTAATCACTCTCTCTCACAGTATTTTATCACTCAGTCCGATGAACTCTCTCCCTCATCACCAGATCTCTCTTCCTTTCATCACTCCCTCTCACAGTATTTTATCACTCTGTCCGATGAAGTCTCTCCCTCATCACCAGATCTCTCTGCCTTTCATCACCCGCTCTCACAGTATTTTATCAATCTGTCCGATGAACTCTCTCCCTCCTCATCACCAGCTCTCTCCCTTTTATCACTCTCTCTCACAGTATTTTATCACTCTGTCCGATTAACTCTCTCCCTCATCACCAGCTCTCTTTCTTTCATCACTCTCTCTCTCAGTATTTTATCACTCTGTCCGATGAACTCTCTCCCTCATCACCAGCTCTCTCCCTTTCATCACTCTCTCTCACAGTATTTTATGACTCTGTACGATGAACTCTCTCCCTCATCACCAGCTCTCTCCCTTTTATCACTCCCTCTCACAGTATTTTATCACTCTGTCCGATGAACTCTCTCCCTCATCACCAGCTCTCTCTCACCTCTCTCTTCCCAATCTTCCTCTTTGACTTTTTTCCCTTTGGAAGGTAAGATTTCTACCTATATAAATATACACATACACCATACTAGCATAATTGTGGATGCATGTAGCATTGAAATTAATTAATGACAATTTAGGCAGTTTTGTTCTATTAGTTTGTATGTAGATATATTTAGGATAGGTAATAATTTTATAAATGACACTTATGCAAGACGTGAATATTATATATTAGAGAATAGAGAAAAAAAATCTTAATTTTTTTTAAAAAAACAGCAAAAAGCAAGATGTTATGATGATAGCTACATGTAGAATTAATCATTGCTGGATATGTTTGTGTGTAAAGTAAATATGAAATTATATTTTAGGGACAGTCTAGTCAAAAATAAACTTGCATGATTCAGTTAGGGTATGTAATTTTAAACAACTTTCCAATTTACTTTTATCATCAATTTTGCTTTGTTCTCTTGGTATTCTTAGTTGAAAGCTAAACCTAGGAAGGCTCATATGCTAATTTCTTAGCCCTTGGGCCGCCTCTCATCGGAATACATTTTGACAGTTTATCACAACTAGAGGGTGTTAGTTCATGTGAGCCATATAGATAACATTGTGTTCATGCCTGTGAAGTTACCCTGGAGTGAGCACTGATCGGCTAAAATGCAAGTCTGTCAAAATAACTGAAATAAGAGGCAGTCTGCAGAGTGTTAGATACAAGGTAATCACAGAGGTAAAAAAGTATATTACCAAAACTGTGTTGGTTGTGTAAAACTGGGGAATGGGTAATAAAGGGATTATTTATCTTTTTAAACAATAAATATTCTGGTGTAAACTGTCCCTTTATTATTGGATGAAACCTTAATTGACAAGTAAGTAATCATTACGTTGTAAGTGATATATAACTGAATCTATTGTTTATTGTGTTTGAATGCAACATTCAGTTTTATGTAGTGCTCACTCACTTTACATGTGAGACTCAGCTCAGCTTCAGGTGTATATTCAGTTTTTATGCAACATTAATTTAGTTTTCATTCAGTGTGCATGCTGTTAAAGTTGAATGCATAATTTATATAACATAAATTAATTTTAAATATAATTGTCATTCAGGTTGGATGCAATGGCTACTTAACTTTTAATTTAATCAAAGCTTAATTTATATCCATTCAATGTTCATTAGGCTGGTATGATGGTTTCACGAGATTTTCTTCCTTTGGTTTTTATTCCCTGTTCAATCAGGTTGTTTTTTACTTAGTTTCCAGTTATGTTTTTAATTGGTTAAAATTTAGCATGTATTAGTTCTGTTTTTATGATGATTTTTTTAATTTAGAGTTCAATTTTTTTTTGTTTTTTTTCAGATAAGCCGTTTATTTAGTCCGGAAACAGCTTTGCTTTTAGCTATAACATTAATTCAGTTTGCATGTTTCTGCTTGCAGATGACATTTATTTACTTTGAATGTATGTTCAAATAGTAACAGTCGTTCAATCTGGATTAACTCTCTGAACATATCTATTTGATTTGAATATAGCCTTTAATTCTTAATTCTTGCACATAAGACTCATTGAGGCCTATTTATCAAATGTCTGTCGGACCTGATCCGACAGTGCGGATCAGGTCCGACAGACATCGCTGAATGCGAAGAGCAATACGCTCTCCGTATTCAGCATTGCACCAGCAGCTCTTGTGAGCTGCTGGTGCAATGCCGCCACCCTGCAGATTCGCGGCCGCCAGCAGGGAGGTGTCAATCAAACCGATCGTACTCGATCGGGTTGAATTGTGGCGATTTCTGTCCGCCTGCTCAGAGCAGGCGGACAGGGTTATGGAGCAGCGGTCTTTAGACTGTTGCTTCATAACTTTTTTTTCAGGCGAGTCTGAAGACTCGCCAGAAACACGGGCCCTCAAGCTCCATTCGGAGCTTGATAAATGGGCCTCATAGACTTTGAATCTAACATAACGGGTTCATTCAATTATTAATTCAGTTTGTACATTAGTCATTTTGTTTCTAAGTTGTGTCTACTGGCCTAATTTCTTTACTTTGTTCACTTAAAGTTTATAATTAATTACCTTTTTTGTTCAGAGTTGATAAAAATCATATGAAGTGTTCAAGATTCTTACCTAAGTTTTAAAGAGGCGTAGCGCAAAGTTGCCCCTTCAAACTCCTTTAGACTTGGATCTGGGTTCACTGTAGCAGCATGCAAGTCCTAAAGGTAAATAGACTTCAGGTTACTATATGATGGCACCATGTCACAATATAATTCACAAGAAAAACGGAGAAAGACAATACCCCATATTTACTAAGCAGATGAATCTATATCATTATGAAATACATTACAAGACTATTCAAATGAACTGTTGTACTGCTTAGTAAAAGGACGATTGTTTTCCTCCTAGCAAAGAAGCATATATAACATTTTAGCAAAAAAGGTAAAGGCATGCATCTTATGTTTTTTTCTGATCTTAAAGAAGAAGTTACCCTGTTTGGTTACTGTCATAACAAATAATAGGTTTGTGAGCCAGACATTGCATCAAGTGCTTCCTTTGCTCTTATTGACCTGATTTATGAATGGTAATTGTGAAAATAAGACAGCCACTGCCATGCAGACAAAACAAAAGGGTTACACTTTGGAATGTTCTGACCAGATACTTGCCTTCCAAATGTTAACATCAATCTTTCCCCCATTCAGAACAGCAAAATCACTCCATGGCTGTTTCTAGGCATACAATAAATCACACAGGAAGACGCACATTGATAAAAAAACAAAACACAAGACAATGTTGTTAGCATATATTTACAGGGTGGCTTCACGATTAACAGTGCCTGAAGAACATGGGTGCAACCACTTAATGCCCAAACTGAGTGTATCACAGGGGTTTCCCTCAGATTACGTTTAACCAAATAAAAATAGGCAGCATTTATAGGATTAATAAGGAAGTTTATGCAAGTATTAAACTAATTGAAAATGTTGTTTAAAATCTGTTAATGCAAAATTCAAGCTTATTGTATTTATTCTGTAGTCATTTGTGAGTTCTGTTTAAAGGGACACTAAACCCACATTTTTTTCACTTCATGATTAAGATAGAGCATGCAATTTTAAGCAATGTACTAATTTACTCCTTTTATCAAATTTTCTTTGTTTTCTTGCTATCTTTATTTGAAAAGCAGGAATCTATTCTTAGAAGCCGGACCATTTTTGGTTCAGCACCTGGGTAGCATATGCTGATTGGTTGGCTAAATGTACCCACCAATCAGCAAGTGCTACTCAGGGTTCTGAACCAAAAATGGGACGGCTCCCAAGATTAGATTCTTGTTTTTTCAAATAAAGATAGCAAGAGAACAGGAAACATTCTCTATCTGAATCATGAAAGAAAAATTTGGGTTTAGTATCCCTTTAATGGCTTGTGCTTTTGGTTAGTGGATTAGCAGAATGGAAAACAAAAGATATGAAACTAACATTTATAAACAAAATATAAGAAACCTAACAACGCCGCATTATGAGGGTCTGAACCTGTTTTATTCTTGCAGAAACATATCAAACACAATCTTTTGTCAGGAGCGTTTAACCCTTTGCGGCTTTAAACACATAGGTGTAGTTTGCTATTGTAAACTGTAAATGAAAATCTATGAAGATGTTTTAGGTTATCACTAATTTACACAGTTTACAACAGCAATGGAATCTGGGTCATAGTTAGCAAGGGACTAATGCAAAACTTACACGCCCTTAACAAAAAACATTTTGTTTTAAAGATAAATTCTAATGTGAAAAATGACCTGATCTAACAAATTTAGAGCATATAAGTATTGCATTACTGAGTCCTAGATAACGTTCCAAATGACACTATTCTACAGTTTTCCATACATGCTGTCCAACACTGGGACAACATTTGTGATTGACCGTACCGCCTGCCCGCAAAGCTTATGAAACCATTTTCAGTAGAGGCGGATGGGGCTGTGTGTGAAATAATAGGGTTAAAAGTGCGTTTTTTATTGCTGAAATGCTGTGGTAATACAGATTAGCACCTTGCTGATATACAGTAATATTTTATTTACATATTTTATCTGACTTTATTATCACTTAATCATCAAATCATCACTTAATCATCAAATTACATGAAGAGACGGAATAAATAACTCAAATATAATGCAAACTAGGGTTTTCTACCCATAAATAAGCATTTTGTATTATCTCAAAGTGTTTAATGTCCCTTTAAACTGTTGAAATGACTGAAAAGAGAATTAAACACGTGGTGACTGTAAATTATTCTTACCCACATAGCTAACTTGCTTTTAATACATTTACTGACAAATAAAAGCTACATAATGTTTCAAAATGGCATTGAAACAATCAAATATTTAAAGGGACAGTAAGTCAAAATGAAAGTTTCATGATTCAGATATAAAGCATGCAATTTTAAACAACTTTTTATTCTTCTTTTATCTAATTTGCTTTGTTCTCTCAGTATCTTCTGTTGAAAAACATACTTAGGTAGGCTCAGGAACAGCAGTGATCTAGTGGGAGCTAGCTGCTGATTGGTGGCTATGCACAAACACCTCTTGTCACTGGCTCCCCCAATGTGTTCAACTAGTTTTGAGTTGTGCATTGCTTCTCCTTCAACAAAGGATACCAAGAAAATGAAGCACATACGATAATAGAAGTAAATTGGAAAGTTGTTTAACATTGTATAAGCTACCTGAATCATAAAATACAACATTTTGTGTTTCATGTCCATGTAAGAAAAAATCTTACTCTGTTTAGCACTGTAGCTATATAATAAAAATAAGTACATTTTTCTAAAGACAAATACAAAACCATATCTCTGTGTGACCCATACATTTTATAATGGTTAAATATTGTTTAGAAATTGTTTGTAAAAGAGAAAAACAATGCTGAGTTAAAGCAATAAAAATATCCTGCCAGCTCCTAATGGTTCCCAAAAAAAAAGTTATTCTTTAGTTATGGGAAACTGCAAAATAAGATCCAGGTAACAATGCAATCCATGTGCCTTGGTTAATTCTATGTCCAACCAAGTGGTTGCACCTATGTCTCAGCTACAGATTCCAGCACAGAATTCAAATCTTAGATTTTCTAAAATAGAATGGTGCAGGAAGCAATGGAAGGGTAGACAATGGCACTAATACAGGCACAGTACTTACCAAAACAAATGACAGGAAATGGAAGAGTTAGTATGGAGTTAAAAATAACAGACAATGAGGTTACAGGGTATTCAGTACTCTACAAGCAAACAATATGGTACTGTGTAGCAGTGCTGGATACAGCCCTTAGTGCTGCTTTGGGCATTATAACTATAAACTACCAAAACGCAGATCATGTTAAAAAACATTTTGCACCACTGGTGCACTTATAGAAATCTTGTTGTGGTGAAGGAATTCAGTGACTGTGAAGGATTATTTTCATTATATGTTAGGAAAAAAATGTTCTTAGTTAATTTCTGTTTACACACAGTTCAAGAAAAATAAATGTAACCACTTAAGAAGCTTGTTTTGTTTAAATACATTACATTTATTATACATTTTATTCTGTAAGTATCAAATATAGATTTGTGTCTGGATATATGAGATAGAATTCACATAAAGGCTCTTGGCAGACTGTATGTTTGTAGACACTTAAAGGGACATAACACCAGTGATTAAGAAAATACTATTTAAAGGGATAGAAAGTAAAAAAAATAAATGTGCATATAAGATTTTGCAATACACTTTCATTAGCAAAGATGCCTCTACTAAAAGTTATTACTGTTTTTCAGTGGTACACATTAATGCTGTGAGTGCCCCATGAATCAGCATTCAAACATCACACCATCTCAGAAAGTCGGCAGTGGCATGTATGACACATATTAGGTCAGCAGGGGCATGTATGACACATATTAGGTCAGCAGTGGCATGTATGACACATATTAGGTCAGCAGTGGCATGTATGACACATATTAGGTCAGCAGTGGCATGTATGACACATATTAGGTCAGCAGGGGCATGTATGACACATATTAGGTCAGCAGTGGCATGTATGACACATATTAGGTCAGAAGTGGCATGTATGACACATATTAGGTCAGCAGTGGCATGTATGACACATATTAGGTCAGCAGTGGCATGTATGGCACATATTGGATCAGCAGAGGCATATATGGCACATATTAGGTCAGCAGTGGCATTTATGACACATATTGGGTCAGCAGTGGCATGTATGGCACATATTAGGACAGCAGGGGCATGTATGGCACATATTAGGACAGCAGTGGCATGTATGCCACATATTAGGTCAGCAGTAGCATGTATGACACATATTAGGTCAGCAGTAGCATGTATGACACATATTAGGTTAGCAGTGGCATGTATGGCACATAGTAGGTCAGCAGTGGCATTTATGACACATATTGGGTCAGCAGTGGCATGTATGACACATATTAGGTCAGCAGGGGCATGTATGCCACATATTAGGTCAGCAGGGGCATATATGCCACATATTAGGTCAGCAGTGGCATGTATGGCACATATTAGGTCAACAGTGGCATGCATGGCACATATCAGGTCAGCAGTGGCATGTATGACACATATTGGGTCAGCAGTGGCATGTATGACACATATTAGGTCAGCAGTGGCATGTATGACACATATTAGGTCAGCAGTGGCATGTATGACACATATTAGGTCAGCAGGGGCATGTATGACACATATTAGGTCAGCAGTGGCATGTATGACACATATTAGGTCAGCAGTGGCATGTATGACACATATTAGGTCAGCAGTGGCATGTATGACACATATTAGGTCAGCAGTGGCATGTATGGCACATATTGGATCAGCAGAGGCATATATGGCACATATTAGGTCAGCAGTGGCATTTATGACACATATTGGGTCAGCAGTGGCATGTATGGCACATATTAGGACAGCAGGGGCATGTATGGCACATATTAGGACAGCAGTGGCATGTATGCCACATATTAGGTCAGCAGGGGCATGTATGACACATATTAGGCCAGCAGGGGCATGTAAGACACACATTAGGCCAGCAGGGGCATGTATGACACATATTGGGTTAGCAGTGGCATGTATGACACATATTAGGTCAGTAGGGGCATGTATGACACATATTAGGTCAGTAGGGGCATGTATGACACATATTAGGTCAGTAAGGGCATGTATGACACATATTAGGTCAGTAGGGGCATGTATGACACATATTAGGTCAGTAGGGTCATGTATGACACATATTAGGTCAGTAGGGGCATGTATGACACATATTGGGTTAGCAGTGGCATGTATGACACATATTAGGTCAGTAGGGGCATGTATGACACATATTGGGTTAGCAGTGGCATGTATGACACATATTAGGTCAGTAGGGGCATGTATGACACATATTAGGTCAGTAGGGGCATGTATGACACATGCATTGTATCAAATTTTATGTACTTAAAGTAAAATATACTGTATATTTGTATAATATATAAATAAATTAAAAACCAACATTTAATAAATTAATTAGTAAATAAATATATTAAATTAATCCACAGTGGAGGAATTTAGATATTTATTTACTTATTAGTACTGCTTAGGTCCAGTTTCACATATTACAATTTATTTAATTTTTTTTGTTTTTTAAATGATTAGCCCAGCAGAAAATGTTTGCCCAGGGTCCAGTCAATATTAAAGACGGCCCTGAAGGGATGCTCTATAATTACTGAATACAACACATCAGTGTATTTTAGTCTTGATCAGAAGCATTTCGCAGTATATGTTATCAAGCACACGTGCTTCTAATAAAAGCTCACACTGCTGTAATGATAGCTTTTACTGTGTAGGGAACCAGTGGGCTATATAGGTTGTACGGTGTACCCACACTCACAGTTGGCAGCTGCTTAGTGCGCCAGCAGAGATGAGGCAATGTGTGTCACCGCCTGCACGCTGAGCAACTGCAAACCAACACATTTTTCTTAATATATCGCAACAAATGTTTCAAATCCATTTCAGTTTTCATTATAGTGAATGTAAAGTTGAATGAATGAGTGCCCGGTTCCTAAAAATACTATTAAACACAGGGGGACTTTTATTCATTAAACTTTACATTGCAGCATGTTTTTTTTTTTTTTAAATACTTAACTTTTCTTTAGCAAAACCAGACCGGCGATCCTCTGCCCGCTTCTCATGCTGTACTTAGCACCTCAATGACGAAACCGGCTTCTTCCAATCACGGCGTGGCCTCACGAGCTGGACGCTCTGGGGTGCATCACATGATTGGAGGAAGATGGTTTTGTCATTGCTGAGGTAAGTACAGAGGAGCTGCGGGTGGAGGATCGCTGGTGTGGGTTTGCTAAAGAAAAAGGTATTTAAAAAAATAAAACAAAAACACTGCAATGTAAAGTTTAATGAATGAAAGTGCCCCTGTTTTCAATAGTATTTTTAAAAACCGGGCACTCATTCATTAAAGTTTACATTCACTTTAAAATGCCCCTTTCGGTTTGTAAGATTTTTGTAGCACTTTTTCATACAAAATGAACCAAAGATTATCTTCTGCATTTATCACCACAAAACTCATTAATATTAATAAACTTATATAAGAACAACCTATAAAAATCTAAAAAGTAGAATTTCCATCTTTTTCCACATAATGGGCCAGATTACAAGTTGCGCACAAAATATTGCTTTTGAGAAAGCAATATTTGTGCTCAACTTAGTAATACCAGTGCACGCAAATGTGCTTCCAATGGGACCCTCGTTCCCATGCCGTGAGACAAGGCATGAGAACTAGCGCAGTGAAGGGGGTTAGTCGCTCAGCAAATATAAATATATATGAATAAATACATATATATTTATGTGTTACTATATGTATATAGACATATTAACACATAAAAATGTATGCATAAGCATATACATATATATTTACTGGGAACAAACAGTACCCATAGACTGCAATGTAGAGGCACTACAATTTTAAGCAAAGTTCTAATTTACTCCTATTATATATTTTTCTTTGTTCTCTTGTAATGGTTGGTTATTTATTAGCAATAAATTAGGGCTCCACTTTGCCCAAATTGGTCTATCCAAATTACCAATGTACGGCTCCTGAACAACTTGTATATTCCCTGTGCCTCAGGCACCAAGAATTTGTGAGAGAATTATCTCCTCAGACTATAATTTGCCCAGCTTTACAACAAAGGTATTTAATATGATCATTACATAATGACAGCACATTTATATATGTTACATATACTGAACTGTGGTAAATGATACCTGAGCCTAGGGAATAAATGTCATGACTCATAGTAATAATATAATAATGCATACAGCAGTTTAGTGAAACAGGTTAAGAAGACATTTCAAGGGTTATGTAAGTTTATTGGTACATGCAGTATTACATTTGAAAACATATAAAAAGAAAATGTATGCTTACCTGATAAATATATTTCTTTTTTGACACGATGAGTCCACGGATCATCTCAATTACTAATGGGACATTCACCTCCTGGTCAGCAGGAGGATGCAAAGAGCACCACAGCAGAGCCGCCAAACAGCTCCTCCCTTCCCTCCCACTCCAGTCATTCGACCGAAGTTAGGAAGAGAAAGGAAAAGCCAAGGTGCAGAAGTGTCTGAAGTTTACAATAACCCACAACCTGTCTAAAATGAACAGGGCGGGCCGTGGACTCATTGTGTCAAAAAATAAATACATTCATCAGGTAAGCATACATTTTCTTTTCTTTTTTAAGACACGATGAGTCCACGGATCATCTCAATTACTAATGGGATTCAATACCCAAGCTAAAGTACACAGATGATACGGGAGGGACAAGACAAGGAACCTAAACGGAAGGCACCACTGCTTGAAGAAACCTTTCTCCCAAAAAACAGAATTTATGCTTACCTGATAAATTACTTTCTCCAACGGTGTGTCCGGTCCACGGCGTCATCCTTACTTGTGGGAATATCTCTTCCCCAACAGGAAATGGCAAAGAGTCCCAGCAAAGCTGGCCATATAGTCCCTCCTAGGCTCCGCCCACCCCAGTCATTCGACCGACGGACAGGAGGAAAAATATAGGAGAAACCATATGGTACCGTGGTGACTGTAGTTAGAGAAAATAATTCATCAGACCTGATTAAAAAATCAGGGCGGGCCTTGGACCGGACACACCGTTGGAGAAAGTAATTTATCAGGTAAGCATAAATTCTGTTTTCTCCAACATTGGTGTGTCCGGTCCACGGCGTCATCCTTACTTGTGGGAACCAATACCAAAGCTTTAGGACACGGATGAAGGGAGGGAGCAAATCAGGTTACCTAAACGGAAGGCACCACGGCTTGCAAAACCTTTCTCCCAAAAATAGCCTCCGAAGAAGCAAAAGTATCAAATTTGTAAAATTTGGCAAAAGTGTGCAGTGAAGACCAAGTCGCTGCCTTACATATCTGATCAACAGAAGCCTGGTTCTTGAAGGCCCATGTGGAAGCCACAGCCCTAGTTGAGTGAGCTGTGATTCTTTCAGGAGGCTGCCGCCCGGCAGTCTCATAAGCCAATCGGATGATGCTTTTAAGCCAAAAGGAAAGAGAGGTAGAAGTCGCTTTTTGACCTCTCCTTTTACCAGAATAGACGACAAACAGAGAAGATGTTTGTCTGAAATCTTTTGTAGCTTCTAAATAGAATTTTAGAGCACGGACTACGTCCAAATTGTGTAACAAACGTTCCTTCTTTGAAACTGGATTCGGACACAAAGAAGGTACAACTATCTCCTGGTTAATATTTTTGTTAGAAACAACCTTTGGAAGAAAACCAGGCTTAGTACGCAAAACCACCTTATCTGCATGGAACACCAGATAGGGCGGAGAACACTGCAGAGCAGATAACTCAGAAACTCTTCTAGCAGAAGAAATAGCAACCAAAAACAAAACTTTCCAAGATAACAACTTAATATCTATGGAATGTAAAGGTTCAAACGGAACCCCTTGAAGAACTGAAAGAACTAGATTTAAACTCCAGGGAGGAGTCAAAGGTCTGTAAACAGGCTTGATCCTAACCAAAGCCTGAACAAATGCTTGAACATCTGGCACAGCTGCCAGTCGTTTGTGTAGTAAGACAGATAAAGCAGAAATCTCTCCCTTTAGAGAACTCGCAGATAATCCTTTATCCAAACCTTCTTGTAGAAAGGAAAGAATCTTAGGAATTTTTATCTTATTCCATGGGAATCCCTTGGATTCACACCAGCAGATATATCTTTTCCATATTTTATGGTAAATCTTTCTAGTTACCGATTTTCTGGCTTGAACCAGAGTATCTATCACAGAATCTGAAAACCCACGCTTTGATAGAATCAAGCGTTCAATCTCCAAGCCGTCAGCTGGAGGGAGACCAGATTTGGATGTTCGAATGGACCCTGAACAAGAAGGTCCTGTCTCAAAGGTAGCTTCCATGGTGGAACCGATGACATATTCACCAGGTCTGCATACCAAGTCCTGCGTGGCCACGCAGGAGCTATCAAGATCACCGAGGCCCTCTCCTGTTTGATCCTGGCTACCAGCCTGGGAATGAGAGGAAACGGTGGAAACACATAAGCTAGGTTGAAGGTCCAAGGCGCTACTAGTGCATCCACTAGAGTCGCCTTGGGATCCCTGGATCTGGACCCGTAGCAAGGAACCTTGAAGTTCTGACGAGACGCCATCAGATCCATGTCTGGAATGCCCCATAATTGAGTCAACTGGGCAAAGATCTCCGGGTGGAGTTCCCACTCCCCCGGATGGAATGTCTGACGACTCAGATAATCCGCCTCCCAGTTTTCCACACCTGGGATGTGGATCGCAGATAGGTGGCAGGAGTGATCCTCCGCCCATTGTATTATTTTGGTCACTTCTTTCATCGCCAGGGAACTCCTTGTTCCCCCCTGATGATTGATATACGCAACAGTCGTCATGTTGTCTGATTGGAATCTTATGAATCTGGCCTTTGCAAGCTGAGGCCAAGCCCTGAGAGCATTGAATATCGCTCTTAGTTCCAGAATGTTTATCGGGAGAAGAGACTCTTCCCGAGACCATAGTCCCTGAGCTTTCAGGGATTCCCAGACCGCGCCCCAGCCCACTAGACTGGCTTCGGTCGTGACGATGACCCACTCTGGTCTGCGGAAGCTCATTCTCTGGGATAGGTGGTCCAGGGTTAGCCACCAACTGAGTGAATCTCTGGTCTTCTGATCTACTTGAATCACTGGAGACAAGTCTGTATAGTCCCCATTCCACTGTTTCAGCATGCACAGTTGTAATGGTCTTAGATGAATTCGCGCAAAAGGAACTATGTCCATTGCTGCAACCATCAACCCTACTACTTCCATGCACTGAGCTATGGAAGGACATGGAACAGAATGAAGAACTTGACAAGCGCTTAGAAGTTTTGACTTTCTGACATCTGTCAGAAATATCCTCATTTCTAAGGAATCTATTATTGTTCCCAAGAAGGGAACTCTTGTCGACGGAGACAGAGAACTTTTTTCTATGTTCACCTTCCATCCGTGAGATCTGAAAAAGGCCAGAACGATGTCTGTATGAGCCTTTGCTTTTGAAAGGGACGACGCTTGTATTAGAATGTCGTCCAAGTATGGTACTACTGCAATGCCCCTCGGTCTTAGAACCGCTAGAAGGGACCCGAGTACCTTTGTGAAAATCCTTGGAGCAGTGGCTAACCCGAATGGGAGGGCCACAAACTGGTAATGTTTGTCCAGAAAGGCGAACCTTAGGAACTGATGATGTTCTTTGTGGATAGGAATATGTAGGTACGCATCCTTTAGATCCACGGTAGTCATAAATTGACCTTCCTGGATAGTAGATAGAATCGTTCGAATGGTTTCCATTTTGAACGATGGCACCCTGAGAAATATGTTTAGGATCTTTAAATCCAGAATTGGTCTGAAGGTTCCCTCTTTTTTGGGAACTACGAACAGATTTGAGTAAAATCCCATTCCTTGTTCCGTCATTGGAACTGGGTGTATCACTCCCATCTTTAACAGGTCTTCTACACAATGTAAGAACGCCTGTCTCTTTATTTGGTTTGAGGATAAGTGAGACATGTGGAACCTTCCCCTTGGGGGTAGTTCTTTGAATTCCAGAAGATAACCCTGAGAAACTATTTCTAGCGTCCAGGGATCCTGAACATCTCTTGCCCAAGCCTGAGCAAAGAGAGAGAGTCTGCCCCCCACTAGATCCGGTCCCAGATCGGGGGCTACTCCTTCATGCTGTTTTGTTAGCAGCGGCAGGCTTCTTGGCCTGCTTACCCTTGTTCCAGCCTTGCATCGGTTTCCAGGCTGGTTTGGTCTGTGAGGCATTACCCTCTTGCTTAGAGGATGCAGAATTAGAGGCCGGTCCGTTCCTGAAATTACGAAAGGAACGAAAATTAGACTTATTCTTGGCTCTGAAAGGCCTATCTTGTGGGAGGGCGTGGCTCTTTCCCCCAGTGATGTCTGAGATAATCTCTTTCAATTCTGGCCCAAAGAGAGTTTTACCCTTGAAGGGGATATTAAGCAATTTTGTCTTGGATGATACATCCGCTGACCAAGACTTTAGCCAAAGCGCTCTGCGCGCCACAATTGCAAACCCTGAATTTTTCGCCGCTAATCTAGCTAATTGCAAAGCGGCATCTAAAATAAAAGAGTTAGCCAACTTAAGTGTGTGAACTCTGTCCATAACCTCCTCATATGGAGTCTCTCTACTGAGCGACTTTTCTAGTTCCTCGAACCAGAACCACGCTGCTGTAGTGACAGGAACAATGCACGAAATGGGTTGAAGAAAATAACCTTGCTGTACAAAAATCTTTTTAAGCAAACCCTCCAATTTTTTATCCATAGGATCTTTGAAAGCACAATTATCCTCAATAGGAATAGTCGTGCGCTTGTTCAGAGTAGAAACTGCCCCCTCGACCTTAGGGACTGTCTGCCATAAGTCCTTTCTGGGGTCGACCTAGGAAATAATTTCTTAAATATAGGAGGGGGAACAAAAGGTATGCCGGGCTTCTCCCACTCCTTATTCACTATGTCCGCCACCCGCTTGGGTATAGGAAAAGCGTCGGGGTGCACCGGAACCTCTAGGATCTTGTCCATCTTGCATAATTTTTCTGGAATGACCAGGTTGTCACAATCATCCAGAGTAGATAACACCTCCTTAAGCAGTGCGCTGAGATGTTCTAATTTAAATTTAAATGTCACAACATCAGGTTCAGCCTGTTGAGAAATTTTTCCTGAATCTGAAATTTCCCCATCTGACAAAACCTCCCTCATGGCCCCTTCAGATTGTTGTGAGGGTATGACAGAGCAATTATCATCAGCGCCCTCCTGCTCTTCAGTGTTTAAAACAGAGCAATCGCGCTTTCTCTGATATGCAGGCATTTTGGATAAAATATTTGCTATGGAGTTATCCATTACAGCCGTCAATTGTTGCATGGCAATAAGCATTGGCGCGCTAGAAGTACTAGGGGCCTCCTGCGTGGGCAAAACTGGTATAGACACAGAAGGAGATGATGTAGAACCATGTCTACTCCCTTCATCTGATGAATCATCTTGGGCAACTTCATTATCTGTGACAGTACTGTCCTTACTTTGTTTGGACGCTATGGCACAATTATCACACAATTTTGAAGGGGGAGACACATTGACTTTCATACATATAGAACATAGCTTATCTGAAGGCACAGACATGTTAAACAGGCTCAAACTTGTCAATAAAGCACAAAAACCGTTTTAAAACAAAACCGTTACTGTCTCTTTAAATTTTAAACAGAGCACACTTTATTACTGAATATGTGAAAAAATATGAAGGAATTGTTCAAAATTTACCAAAATTTCATCACAGTGTCTTAAAGCATTAAAAGTATTGCACACCAATTTTCAGAGCTTTAACCCTTAAAATAACGAAACCGGAGCCGGTTACAGTTTTAACCCCTCTACAGTCCCAGCTACAGCCTTTGCTGCGACTTTACCAAGCCCAGAGGGGAATACGATACCAAATGACGCCTTCTAGGAACTTTTCCAACTATTTTCAGATCCTCACACATGCATCTGCATGTCTTGCTCTCAAAAACAACTGCGCAGTAATGGCGCGAAAATGAGGCTCAGCCTACAACTGGTAAGGCCCTTCCTGACTGGAAAAGGTGTCTAACATAGTGCCTGACGTTAAAAAACGTTCCCCAAGTTTATAAGTGTGAATTATCAGCATAAACATGTATAAAATGTCCAAATAAAGCAATCGATTTAGCCCATAAAAGTGTCTACCAGTTTTATAGCCCATATTAAGCCCTTTATTCTGTTTGAGACTAAGAAAATGGCTTACCGGTCCCCATGAGGGGAAATGACAGCCTTCCAGCATTACACAGTCTTGTTAGAAATATGGCTAGTCATACCTTAAGCAGAAAAGTCTGCTAACTGTTTCCCCCAACTGAAGTTACTTCATCTCAACAGTCCTATGTGGAAACAGCAATCGATTTTAGTTACTGTCTGCTAAAATCATCTTCCTCTCACAAACAGAAATCTTCATATTTTTGTGTTTCAGAGTAAATAGTACATAACAGCACTATTTTAAAATAACAAACTCTTGATAGTAGAATAAAAAAACTACAACTAAACACCTGTGCAACGGCAAAGAGAATGACTGGGGTGGGCGGAGCCTAGGAGGGACTATATGGCCAGCTTTGCTGGGACTCTTTGCCATTTCCTGTTGGGGAAGAGATATTCCCACAAGTAAGGATGACGCCGTGGACCGGACACACCAATGTTGGAGAAACGGCCTCAGCCGAGGCAAAAGTGTCAAATTTGTAAAACCTTGAAAATAAAGAGAAAACCAAGTTGCAGCCTTGCAAATCTATTCCATAGAAGCTTAATTTTTGAATGCCCATGAGGAAGCAACGGCCTTCATGGAATGAGCCGTAACTCTCTTTGAAGACTGCTGTCCAGCAGTCTCATATGCAAAACGTAAGATACCCTTCAGCTAAAAAGAAAGAGAAGTAGCTATAACTTTCTGTCCCTTGCGTTTTCCTGAGAAAACCACAAACAAAGAAGAAGACTGACAACAGACCCTACTCGCCTTCAGGTAAAACTTTAAAGCACGGACCACGTCCCAATTGAGCAGAAATCTTTCCTTCTGAGAAAAAGGATTAGGACACAAGAAAAGAACAACAATCTCCTGATTAATGTTCCGATCAGAAACAACCTTAGGAAGAAATCCTAATTTAGTACGTAAAAACTATCTTATTTGAATGGAAATAAGATAAGGAGACTCATACTGTAATGCCGAGAGCTCTGACACTCTCCGAGCATAAGAAATAGCAACAAGAAATAAAACTTTCCAAGATAACAACCTAATATCTAAAGGAAAGAATAGGCTCAAACGGAACCCCTTGAAGAACTCTGAGAACTAAATTCAGATTCCATAGATGAGTAACTGGATTGAACACAGGCCTGCTCCTGGCCAAGGCCTGACAAAATGATTGTACATCTGGGACATCTACCAGACGTTTGTGTAACAAAAAAGAGAAAAACAGAGTTTTTACCCTATAGGGAAGCCCAGAGGCAGAACTTTTCTTCACTTTCTGCGATGAGATTTTTTTTTAGTGAAAAATTTTATGCAGGTTATTCTTAAATAAAATAAAATTTTAAATTAGACAGTTACACTAAGGCACCAGTTAAATTGCAATGTGTTGATTAACTGAAGAATAAAGCAATTTTTAATGTTTTATAATATAGTGCAGTAGTTGAAAATTGCATTGCAAATTAGCTACATTCAAAAAAAGAAAATTTTAAAATGTCTCTTGAATAAATCTGTTTCCTTTTCTCTTGGTCTAACATAGAAATGTAGTAATAAAAAAGATACAAAGCTCATACTAACGTCTTACATTCAGAATAAACAGCTTTGCAGACTGGGAAAGACTAGGGTGCGGGTTTGATTTTTTTCTCTCTGAGAGCAAGTCGACAAGCAATGCGCTGCAGCGCTACTGCATATTTGTATGCTCACTTCAAACAGCACTTTGCTCTGGATGCACTGTGCTAAGGAAAACTTACACAGTGCAACCAGAGCACAGCTCTGTTTAAGGAGAAATGTCTAATGTGGAGCAGCACTACAAAGTTCAAGCGCTAACAGTGCCTGCATGTGTCCTGTTCTTTCTGCAGACATGCTGCATTTTCTGCGATGACATCTCAGATCACTGTATGTTCTGCCTTGGGGTAGGGAAGTTGACGATAAACCTTTCTTGTAGAAAAGACAAAATTCTAGGAATCCTAACTATTCCATGAGTAGCCCATGGATTCACACCAATAGAGATATTTACGCCATATCTTATTATAAATTTGACTAGTGACAGGCTTACGAGCCTGAATCATGGTCACAATGACCGAATCAGAAAATCCCCGCTTGGATAATATTAAGTGTTCAATCTCCAAGCAGTCAGTTTCAGATAAACCAGATTTAGGTGAAGGAGGGGACCTTAAATTAGAAGGTCCTTCCTCAACGGAAGTCTCCAAGGTGGCAGAGATGACATGTCCACCAGATCTGCATACCAAATCCTACGAGGTTAAGTCGGTGCTATGAAGATCACCGAAGCCCTCTCCTGCTTGATTTGAGCAATAACCCGAGGAAGAAAACTAAAAGGAGGAAAAAGCTGGAGAACACTTCCGGATGGAGTTCTCCCCTGGATAAAAGGTCTGCCTGTTCAGGAAATCTGCCTCCCAGTTGTTCCACCCCTGGGATGTGGATCGCCGACAGGGCAGCGAGAATGGGCCTCCACCCACTGAATTATTTTGGATACCACTGTCATCGTTAAGGAACTCCTCGTTCCTCCCTGATGATTGATGTAAGCCACTGACGTCATTTTGATCGACTGGAACATGATAAACTGGACCAAGGCTAACTGAGGCCAGGCCAGAAGAACATTGTAAATCGCTCTCAGCTCAAGAATGTTTATAGGAAGAACAGACTCTGGCTGAATCCAAACCCCCTGAGCCCTTAGGGAGCCCCAGACTGCTCCCCACCTTAGAAGGCTGGCGTCTGTTGTCCCAATCACCCAAGATGGTCTGCGAAAGCAGGTTCCTTGGGAGAGATGATCCAGAAACAACCACCATTAAAGAGAATCCTTTGTCTCCTGCTCCAGTAGTATTTGAAGAGACAAATCTGTATAATCTCCGATCCATCGCCTGATCATGCTTAGCTGCAGAGGTCTGAGATGGGACCGAGCAAACGGGATGATGACCATTGTCGCCACTATCAGCCCGATTACCTCCATGCACTGAGCCACTGAAGGCCGATTAGTGGACTGAATGACCAGACAAGTATCGATAATCTTTGATTTCCTGACATCCTGTCAGAAAAATCATCATTGATATGTAATCCATTATGTTACCCAGAAAGTTACCCTTGTGCATGGGACTAAGGAACTCTTTTCCAAATTTACCTTCCACCCGCGAAATCGCGGGAAGGATAACACCATGTCCCTGTGAAATCTTGCTTGCTGTAAGGATGGCGCCTGGACTAGGGTGTCGTCCAGACAGGACGCCACTGCAATGCCCAGAAACCGAAGCAATCCCAGCGTCTTTGTAAAAACTCTGAGAGCTGTTGCAAGACCAAAAAGAAGAGCCACGAACCATAAGCGTTTGTCCAGAAGAGCAAACCTTAGAACTGAGACGATTCATGAGAATGAGTTTGAAAACTTGAAGGCAAGAATTTGAAATAAAGGAATTAGCCAATTTAAAAGCTTTTATCCTATCCTGGATTTTATCCATGGGAGTTTCTGACTTAGTAGCATCAGACAACGCATCAAATCAATATGCAGTCGCACTAGTGACGATAGCAAAGTACCCAGCTGGCTGCCATTGTAAGTCCTGGTGTACATCACTTTCCCAACTATCCTCTAAGGGTATAGAACATCTCTTAGCTAAGCTGGAAACTACTCCTTCCACCCTAGGGAATGTTTGCCCAGTCTCCTTAGCTGAGTCAGATATGGGAAACGGTCTCTTCCGTTCCTTATAAATCACTGGACGCACTAGGAAAGAATACACTGGTAGTGTCGGAGTCGTCCAGGTTAGCTAAAACCTCCTAAAGTAACACATGGAGATGTACAAGCTAAAAAACTGAAGGAGTCTTTGAAGGCACAACTATTCTCTATAGGAATAGTAGGTCTCTTAGCTAAAGTGGAAACGGCACCCTCCACCTTGGGAACTGTTTGTCAGGCCTCCTTAATAGAGGCAGCTATGGGAAATCCTGTCGAGGAAGTAACCTCAAAATATTTGTTCAGCTTACTGGACTTCTTAGGGACAACAACTACCGTTGAGTCTCTGTTGTCCAAAGTAGCTAAAACCTCCTCAAATAACAGACGGAGGTGTTATACTTTAAACCTGAAAGATACAACCTCAGTATCGGCAGGGGGAATTACACTTTCTGAATCTGAAACTTCGCCTTCAGATGCTACTACAGTATCCACCTCCTCAGGCCTCTGGGAGGGGACCTCTGAAATCGCTCAGAAACCTCGCTTACAGATCTGATTTTCCTCTTACGCTTTCCCTGCAACATTGGAAAAGCAGATAACGCATCAGAAAATGTAGAAGACATGAAAGAAGCGATGTCTCTTAAAGTAACTCCAGCAGGAGCTATTGCGGAAGCGCAGGGCACTGCTTGTGAGGGCGGTAAAATTTGGGACGCTTGAGGAGACAGATGCGGCATATATTGGACCTCACCATTAGACTCCTGGACAACATCCTCTTTAGAAAGATTTTGGCTCTGAAAAAAATCTTTTCTCTATAGCTTAGAGTCCTCTCAATACATGAGGAACAGAAAAAAGATTGGTGGTTCCACGTTTGCATCAAAACACAAGGAGCAAGTGAAATCTTGCAAGGTCCCTTGGTCCATTCTGATCACAATGACACAATTATGAAATAAAACTTTTAATTTTGTAACAAAAATGTTTAAGTGTAGAAACGTTACTGTGCCTTTAAATTTTAAAAGTGTAACTTTTTTTATATATATATTTTTTACTGCACAAGTAAAAACGTATGTGAAAGACTAAAACCAATTAGATAATGCCCCTTTTTACTTGTTAGGCAAAGATCCGGACTCAACAGGGATACGTCACAGATCTATCCGCTCCTAGAAACGCATGTATTAGTAAGAACCATGCGCTTCTAGGCAGAGACTGAAATTTCCTGATCCGGTAATCTATAAACACGGAAGCGCAGTGAAAAGGCACACAAACGGAAGCCCCGCCCCTCATGGGCGTTTTTAACCGCAACCTCCTCTCACGGTCGGCATTTTGATTAAAAACATAATTTATGCTTACCTGATAAATTTATTTCTCTTGTAGTGTATCCAGTCCACGGATCATCCATTACTTATGGGATATTCTCCTTCCCAACAGGAAGTTGCAAGAGGATCACCCACAGCAGAGCTGCTATATAGCTCCTCCCCTAACTGTCATATCCAGTCATTCGACCAAAAACAAACAGAGAAAGGAGAAACCATAGGGTGCAGTGGTGACTGTAGTTTAATTAAAATTTAGACCTGCCTTAAAAGGACAGGGCGGGCCGTGGACTGGATACACCACAAGAGAAATAAATTTATCAGGTAAGCATAAATTATGTTTTCTCTTGTTAAGTGTATCCAGTCCACGGATCATCCATTACTTATGGGATACCAATACCAAAGCTAAAGTACACGGATGATGGGAGGGACAAGGCAGGATTACGCGGAAGGAACCACTGCCTGAAGAACCTTTCTCCCAAAAACAGCCTCCGAAGAAGCAAAAGTATCAAATTTGGAAAATTTGGAAAAAGTGTGAAGCGAAGACCAAGTCGCAGCCTTGCAAATCTGTTCAACAGAGGCCTCATTTTTAAAGGCCCAGGTGGAAGCCACAGCTCTAGTAGAATGAGCTGTAATCCTTTCAGGGGGCTGCTGTCCAGCAGTCTCATAGGCTAGGCGTATTATGCTCCGAAGCCAAAAGGAAAGAGAGGTTGCCAAAGCTTTTTGACCTCTCCTCTGTCCAGAGTAAACGACAAACAGGGTAGATGTTTGACGAAAATCTTTAGTAGCTTGTAAGTAAAACTTCAAGGCACTGACTACGTCCAGATTATGTAAAAGACGTTCCTTCTTTGAAGAAGGATTAGGACACAATGATGGAACAACAATCTCTTGATTGATATTCTTGTTAGAAACCACCTTAGGTAAAAACCCAGGTTTGGTACGCAGGACTACCTTATCTGCATGAAAAATCAGATAAGGAGAATCACATTGTAAGGCAGATAGCTCAGAGACTCTCCGAGCCGAGGAAATAGCCATCAAAAACAGAACTTTCCAAGATAAAAGTTTAATATCTATGGAATGAAGGGGTTCCAACGGAACTCCTTGAAGAACTTTAAGAACCAAGTTTAAGCTCCACGGGGGAGCAACAGGTTTAAACACAGGCTTAATTCTAACCAAAGCCTGGCAAAATGCCTGGACGTTTGGAACCTCTGCCAGACACTTGTGCAAAAGAATAGACAGAGCAGAAATCTTTCCCTTTAAGGAACTAGCTGATAATCCTTTGTCCAAGCCCTCTTGGAGAAAAGACAATATTCTAGGATTCCTAACCTTACTCCATGAGTAATTCTTGGATTCACACCAATAAAGATATTTACTCCATATCTTGTGGTAGATTTTCCTGGTAACAGGCTTTCGTGCCTGTATTAAAGTATCAATGACTGACTCGGAGAAGCCACGCTTTGATAGAATCAAGCGTTCAATCTCCATGCAGTCAGTCTCAGAGAAATTAGATTTGGATGATTGAAAGGACCTTGTATCAGAAGGTCCTGTCTTAGAGGCAGAGTCCATGGTGGAAAGGATGACATGTCCACTAGGTCTGCATACCAAGTCCTGCGTGGCCACGCAGGTGCTATCAGAATCACTGATGCTCTCTCCTGTTTGATTTTGGCAATCAGTCGAGGGAGCAGAGGAAACGGTGGAAACACATAAGCCAGGTTGAAGAACCAAGGCGCTGCTAGAGCATCTATCAGCGTCGCTTCTTGGTCCCTGGACCTGGATCTGTAACAAGGAAGCTTGGCGTTCTGGCGAGACGTCATGAGATCCAACTCTGGTTTGCCCCAACGATGAATCAACTGAGCAAACACCTCCGGATGGAGTTCCCACTCCCCCGGATGGAAAGTCTGACGACTTAGAAAATCCGCCTCCCAGTTCTCCGACTGAAATCTGATGAACCTCAGTGTTGCTAACTGAGGCCAAGCCACAAGAGCATTGAATATCGCTCTTAACTCCAGAATATTTATTGGAAGGAGTTTCTCCTCCTGAGTCCACGATCCCTGTGCCTTCAGGGCCTATGGGGCTCCACCATGGCTTTCAAACATAATGAACAAGTAGTTTCCTCTGTGTCAGACATGTTTAAACAGACTAGCAATGAGACTAGCAAGCTTGGAAAACACTTTAAACAAGTTTACAAGCAATATAAAAAACGTTACTGCACCTTTAAGAAACACAAATTTTGTCAAAATTTGAAATAACAGTGAAAAAAGGCAGTTACACTAACGAAATTTTTACAGTGTATGTAACAAGTTAGCAGAGCATTGCACCCACTTGCAAATGGATGATTAACCCCTTAATACCCAAAAAATAATAAAACACAAAAACGTTTTTTGTTTGTTTTTTTTTTCAAACAGTCACAACAACTGCCACAGCTCTACTGTGGCTTTTTACCTCCCTCAAAAACGACTTTGAAGCCTTTTGAGCCCTCCAGAGATGTCCTGGATCATGCAGGAAGAAGCTGGATGTCTGTGTCTGTAATTTTTGCTGTGCAAAAAAACGGCAAAATAGGCCCCTCCCACTCATATTACAACAGTGGAAAGCCTAAGGAAACTGTTTTTAGGCCAAATTCAAGCCAACCATGTGGAAAAAAACTAGGCCCCAATAAGTTTTATCACCAAATACATATAAAAACGATTAAACATGCCAGCAAACGTTTTATATTACATTTTTATAAGAGTATGCATCTCTATTAATAAGCCTGATACGAGTAGCTATCACTGCATTTAAGGCTTTACTTACATTAGTTCGGTATCAGCAGCATTTTCAAGCAAATTCCATCCCTAGAAAAATATTAACTGCACATACCTTATTGCAGGAAAACCTGCACGCCATTCCCTCTCTGAAGTTACCTCACTCCTCAGAATATGTGAGAACAGCCATGGATCTTAGTTACTTCTGCTAAGATCATAGAAAACGCAGGCAGATTCTTCTTCTAAATACTGCCTGAGATAAACAGTACACTCCGGCACCATTTAAAAATAACAAACTTTTGATTGAAGAATAAACTAAGTATAAAACACCACACTCCTCTTACGACCTCCATCTTGGTTGAGGCTTGCAAGAGAATGACTGGATATGACAGTTAGGGGAGGAGCTATATAGCAGCTCTGCTGTGGGTGATCCTCTTGCAACTTCCTGTTGGGAAGGAGAATATCCCATAAGTAATGGATGATCCGTGGACTGGATACACTTAACAAGAGAAATAAGCCACCGTGTGAGATAAAAACACCAGCCATAAAAACCTCCATGTTTCCTAGCCCCAGTGCCTGCATAATACTGCATTGTTCCCTCAGGCTCTGAAAGTTTGTATGTCCCAACAACCAAGCGACTTTCATATGAGCCCTTTGATTGTTTCGTGTGTGAGAAGTAAAGTGCTCCCTTTTGCTCTGAGTATAATTAGCCCCAGAATAACAAAGTGGCACATACCTCATATGTTTGCCCTACAGTCAGGCAGTCCATCAGGTTTAAGAGGTCCTCTCCCTCCCATGGACCTGTGAAAAAAGGAGAAATTCCTGAGTAAATATCCCTCAGGTATTCTGGATTTAGGGCAGCATACAATATATGGGAGGCGCAGTGAGAATTATGCCCCACAAGTTCCCATTGCTCTAAAGCCACCAAAGCTCTACTGTAGAGACTGATATGGACTACGGCTACACCCTAGAACAAAGCAGCACACTCTGGCACTAGTTTAAAAATAATAAACTCTTGATTGAAGAATCTAATCTAACACCTCAATTTACCTCTTACTATCACTAATGTAGGCAAAGAGAATGACTGGAGTGGGAGGGAATGGAGGCTGTTTGGCGGCTCTGCTGTGGTGCTCTTTGCCTCCTCCTCCTGACCAGGAGGTTAATGTCCCATTAGTAATTGAGATGATCCGTGGACTCATCGTGTCTTAAAAAAGAGAACACAAAAGCATTAAGGAAACCGCATAACTGAGCTCAGTGACTGTATAAGGACCCATTTGGGCGGCTGCATAGGGAGGACTACATACATAGGGTTCCCTACTGGACTGCAGTGATGGGAGTTTGCAATCTACTCACCACTGATTAATAATAATATATTGGCTGATAATTGTCCAATCAAATGCTCAACTGGAGAATTCATAATCTTTCATAAATGTTAGATATTGTGGCAACAAAATCTCACATTTCTGGTCATGATACTGGGAAAAAGTGAGGCAATTAGGTAATGTTTAAGATATGCCTACACTTTCCATTAATATAATTTTGGAGCAGGGAATAATTTTGTCTTATTCCCAGAAAAAAGAAAATCTAGAACAAGAGGTTGTGCAAATGAAGATGGAAGCCAATCCTTGAATAAATCCGACATTATATACAATAGTAGGTACAGAGAATTGTATATTGCATCAAAACTGGTTAGTATAAAACATTCCAAATAAGCACAGTTGCTTTGGTTAACGATAACAGAATTTATGCTTACCTGATAAATTACTTTCTCCAACGGTGTGTCCGGTCCACGGCGTCATCCATAACTTGTGGGAATATTCTCTTCCCCAACAGGAAATGGCAAAGAGCACAGCAAAAGCTGTTCATATAGTCCCTCCCAGACTCCGCCCCCCCAGTCATTCGACCGACGGTTAGGAGAAAAAAAGGAGAAACTATAGGGTGCCGTGGTGACTGTAGTGTATAGAGAAAGAAATTTTTCAAACCTGATTAAAAAAACCAGGGCGGGCCGTGGACCGGACACACCGTTGGAGAAAGTAATTTATCAGGTAAGCATAAATTCTGTTTTCTCCAACATTGGTGTGTCCGGTCCACGGCGTCATCCATAACTTGTGGGAACCAATACCAAAGCTTTAGGACACGGATGAAGGGAGGGAGCAAATCAGGTTACCTAAACAGAAGGCACCACGGCTTGCAAAACCTTTCTCCCAAAAATAGCCTCCGAAGAAGCAAAAGTATCAAATTTGTAGAATTTGGCAAAAGTGTGCAGAGAAGACCAAGTCGCTGCCTTACATATCTGATCAACAGAAGCCTCGTTCTTGAAGGCCCATGTGGAAGCCACAGCCCTAGTAGAGTGAGCTGTGATTCGTTCAGGAGGCTGCCGTCCGGCAGTCTCATAAGCCAATCGGATGATGCTTTTCAGCCAGAAAGAAAGAGAGGTAGCAGTAGCTTTTTGACCTCTCCTCTTACCAGAATAAACGACAAACAAAGAAGAAGTTTGTCTGAAATCCTTTGTTGCATCTAAATAGAACTTTAAAGCACGAACTACATCTAAATTGTGTAGCAACGTTCCTTCTTTGAAACTGGATTCGGACACAAAGAAGGAACAACTATTTCCTGGTTAATGTTCTTGTTGGAAACAACCTTTGGAAGAAAACCAGGCTTGGTACGCAAAACAACCTTATCTGAATGGAACACCAGATAGGGTGGGTCACACTGCAAAGCAGATAATTTAGAAACTCTTCTAGCAGAAGAAATAGCAACCAAAAACAAAACTTTCCAAGATAGTAACTTGATATCTATGGAATGTAAGGGTTCAAACGGAACCCCTTGAAGAACCGAAAGAACTAAATTTAGACTCCAGGGGGGAGTCAAAGGTCTGTAAACAGGCTTGATTCTGACCAAAGCCTGTACAAAAGCTTGTACATCTGGCACAGCTGCCAGTCGTTTGTGTAACAAGACAGATAAAGCAGAATTCTGTCCTTTTAGAGAACTTGCTGACAATCCCTTATCCAAACCTTCTTGGAGAAAGGAGAGGATCCTGGGAATTTTAATCTTACTCCAGGAGAATCCCTTGGATTCACACCAACAGATATATCTTTTCCATATTTTATGGTAAATCTTTCTAGTCACAGGTTTTCTGGCTTGGACCAGAGTATCTATCACTGAATTTGAAAACCCGCGCTTGGATAAAATCAAGCGTTCAATTTCCAAGCAGTCAGCTGCAGAGAAACTAGATTTGGATGTTCGAATGGACCTTGTACTAGAAGATCCTGTCCCAAAGGTAGCTTCCATGGTGGAGCCGATGACATATTCACCAGGTCTGCATACCAAGTCCTGTGTGGCCACGCAGGAGCTATCAGAATCACAGAGGCCTTCTCCTGTTTGATCCTGGCTACAAGCCTGGGGAGGAGAGGGAACGGTGGAAACGCATAAGCTAGGTTAAACGACCAAGGCGCCACTAATGCATCCACTAGAGTCGCCTTGGGATCCCTGGATCTGGACCCGTAGCAAGGAACCTTGAAGTTCTGACGAGACGCCATCAGATCCATGTCTGGAATGCCCCACAATTGAGTCAACTGGGCAAACACCTCCGGGTGAAGTTCCCACTCCCCCGGATGGAAAGTCTGACGACTCAGATAATCCGCCTCCCAGTTGTCTACTACTGGGATGTGGATTGCAGATAGGTGGCAGGAGTGATCCTCCGCCCATGTGATGATTTTGGACACCTCTCTCATCGCCAAGGAACTCCTTGTTCCCCCCTGATGGTTGATGTAAGCAACAGTCGTCATGTTGTCTGACTGGAATCTTATGAATCTGGCCTTCGCTAGTTGAGGCCAAGCCTGGAGAGCATTGAATATCGCTCTCAGTTCCAGAATGTTTATCGGGAGAAGAGACTCTTCCCGAGACCATAGACCCTGAGCTTTCAGGGAATCCCAGACCGCCCCCCAGCCTAATAGACTGGCGTCGGTCGTGACGATGACCCATGACCCACTCTGGTCTGCGGAAGCTCATTCCCTGGGACAGGTGATCCTGGGTCAGCCACCAACGGAGTGAGTCTCTGGTCATCTGATCTACTTGAATCCTTGGAGACAAGTCTGTATAGTACCCATTCCACTGCTTGAGCATGCACAGTTGTAATGGTCTTAGATGAATTTGAGCAAAAGGAACTATGTCCATTGCTGCAACCATCAACCCTACTACTTCCATGCACTGAGCTATGGAACGCTGCAGAATAGAGTGAAGAACTTGACAAGCGTTTAGAAGCTTTGACTTTCTGACATCTGTTAGGAAAATCTTCATTTCTAAAGAATCTATTATTGTTCCCAAGAAGGGAACTCTTGTCGACGGAGACAGGGAACTCTTTTCTACGTTCACCTTCCACCCGTGAGATCTGAGAAAGGCTAGAACAATGTCTGTATGAGCCTTTGCCTTGGAAAGAGATGACGCTTGAATTAGAATGTCGTCCAGATAAGGTGCCACTGCAATGCCCCTTGGTCTTAGAACCGCTAGAAGGGACCCGAGCACCTTTGTGAAAATTCTGGGAGCAGTGGCTAGTCCGAATGGGAGAGCCACGAACTGGAAATGCTTGTCCAGAAAGGCGAACCTTAGGAACTGATAATGATCTTTGTGGACAGGAATATGTAGATATGCATCCTTTAAATCCACGGTAGTCATAAATTGACCCTCCTGGATTGTAGGTAAAATCGTTCGAATGGTTTCCATTTTGAATGATGGAACTCTGAGAAATTTGTTTAGAATTTTTAAATCCAGAATTGGTCTGAAAATTCCCTCTTTCTTGGGAACTACAAACAGATTTGAGTAAAACCCCTGACCTTGTTCCACCGTTGGAACTGGGTGTATCACTCCCATCTTTAACAGGTCTTCTACACAATGTAAGAATGCCTGTCTCTTTATTTGGTTTGAAGATAAGCGAGACATGTGGAACCTTCCCCTTGGGGGTAGTTCCTTGAATTCTAGAAGATAACCCTGAGAGACTATTTCTAGTGCCCAGGGATCTTGAACATCTCTTGCCCAAGCCTGAGCAAAGAGAGAGAGTCTGCCCCCTACTAGATCCGGTCCCGGATCGGGGGCTACCCCTTCATGCTGTCTTGGTAGCAGCAGCAGGCTTCTTCGCCTGTTTACCCTTGTTGCAGCCTTGCATCGGTTTCCAAGCTGGTTTAGTCTGGGAAGCGTTACCCTCTTGTCTAGAGGCTGCAGAGTTGGAGGCCGGTCCGTTCCTGAAATTGCGAAAGGAACGAAAATTAGACTTATTCTTAGCCTTGAAAGGCCTATCTTGTGGGAGGGCATGGCCCTTACCCCCAGTGATGTCTGAAATAATTTCTTTCAATTCTGGCCCAAAAAGGGTCTTACCTTTCAAAGGGATATTAAGCAATTTTGTCTTGGAAGATACATCCGCTGACCAAGACTTTAGCCAGAGCGCTCTGCGCGCCACAATTGCAAACCCTGAATTTTTCGCCGCCAATTTCGCTAACTGCAGAGCGGCATCTAAAATAAAGGAATTAGCTAACTTAAGTGCGTGAAATCTGTCCATGACTTCCTCATACGGAGTCTCCCTACTGAGCGACTTTTCCAGTTCCTCGAACCAGAACCACGCCGCTGTAGTGACAGGAATAATACACGAAATAGGTTGAAGGAGGTAACCTTGCTGTACAAAAATCTTTTTAAGCAAGCCCTCCAATTTTTTATCCATAGGATCTTTGAAAGCACAATTGTCCTCAATAGGAATGGTCGTGCGTTTGGCTAGTGTAGAAACCGCCCCCTCGACCTTAGGGACTGTTTGCCATAAGTCCTTTCTGGGGTCGACCATAGGGAATAATTTCTTAAATATAGGAGGAGGGACAAAAGGTATGCCTGGCTTCTCCCACTCCTTATTCACTATGTCCGCCACCCGTTTGGGTATTGGAAAAGCATCAGGGTGCACCGGGACCTCAAGGAACTTGTCCATCTTGCACAATTTTTCTGGGATGAGCAGATTGTCACAATCATCCAGAGTAGATAGCACCTCCTTAAGCAAAGCGCGGAGATGCTCTAATTTAAATTTAAATGTCACAACATCAGGTTCTGCCTGCTGAGAAATTCTTCCTGTATCAGAAATTTCCCCGTCTGACAAAACCTCCCTCATTGCCACTTCAGATTGGTGTGAGGGTATGACAGAAAAATTATCATCAGCGCCCTCCTGCTCTACAGTGTTTAAAACAGAGCAATCGCGCTTTCTCTGAAATGCTGGCATTTTGGATAAAATATTTGCTATGGAGTTATCCATTACTGCCGTCAATTGTTGCATAGTAACAAGCATTGGCGCGCTAGAAGTACTAGGGGTCTCCTGCGTGGGCAAAACTGGTGTAGACACAGAAGGAGATGATGTAGAACTATGTCTACTTCCTTCATCTGAGGAATCATCTTGGGCAACTTTACTATTACTATTATCACACATATTAGAAGGGGGAGTCCCATTGGCTTCCATACATACAGAACATGATCTATCTGAAGGCACAGACATGTTAAACAGGCTTAAACTGGTTAATAAAGCACAAAAACCGTTTTAAAACAAAACCGTTACTGTCTCTTTAAATGTTAAACAGGGCACACTTTATTACTGAATATGTGAAAAACTATGAAGGAATTATCCAATCTTTACCAAATTTTCACCACAGTGTCTTAAAGCATTCAAAGTATTGCACCCCAAATTTCAGGCTGTTAACCCTTAAAATGTGGAAACCGGAGCCTTTTACAATTTTAACCCCCTTACAGTCCCAGCCCCAGCCTTTGCTGCGACTTCACCAATCCCAGGGGGGTATACTATACCAAATGAAGCCTTCTAGGAACCTTTTCAGTGAATTCCAGACCCACACACATGCAGCAGCATGTACTGTTCTCAAAAGTAACTGCGCAGTAATGGCGCGAAAATGAGGCTCTGCCTACTACAGAGAAAGGCCCTTCCTGACTGGGAAGGTGTCTAAACAAGTGCCTGGCGTACAAAACGTTCCTCAAAGTTGTAAAAGTGTGAATTCAACCTCAAACTGCATATAATACCTAAATAAAGCAATCGATTTAGCCCATAAAAGTGTCTACCAGTTTATAGCCCATAATAAGCCCTTTATTCTGTTTGAGTCTAAGAAAATGGCTTACCGATCCCCATGAGGGAAAAATGACAGCCTTCCAGCATTACACAGTCTTGTTAGAATAATGGCTAGTCATACCTTAAGCAGAAAAGTCTGCAAACTGTTCCCCCCAACTGAAGTTCTCTCAGCTCAACAGTCCTGTGTGGGAACAGCAACCGATTTTAGTTACTGCTGCTAAAATCATACTCCTCTTATAAACAGAACTCTTCATCTCTTTCTGTTTTAGAGTAAATAGTACATACCAGCACTATTTTAAAATAACAAACTCTTGATTGAAGAATAAAAAACTACAATTAAACACCACATACTCTTCACCATCTCCGTGGAGATGCTACTTGTTAGAGCGGCAAAGAGAATGACTGGGGGGGCGGAGCCTGGGAGGGACTATATGGACAGCTTTTGCTGTGCTCTTTGCCATTTCCTGTTGGGGAAGAGAATATTCCCACAAGTTATGGATGACGCCGAGGACCGGACACACCAATGTTGGAGAAATAAATGTTTTAATCCTTAAAGGGACAGTGTACTGTATTTGTTTTTCTTTTCTTTACTGTGTTTTCAATTATCAATATCTATTTTATCTAAGGGAATGTATTAAATGATTTACAAACATATACTTCACCTTTATTTTGTCATTTGCAATAACTGGTTTTGTCTGTTGTTTCCCCAACTATACTAAAAAAATCAGGAACTTAAGAACTGGTTATAGAAAAACTAGAAGGTTTAGATGGAATCATGTTCCCAGCTGTTGGTGTGACAAAAAGATACTAAATCATAATTTTCCATTGTTTTCCCTATGTATTGGTATTTAAATAACCAGTGAGAAATAATATACAAAAATATACTTAAAGGAGCAATTTCCCTTACATTTTAAAACTCTGTAGCTTATATAAAGAGTCACTGGAAACACATTAAGGGGTTACCAATTTTACAGTACGCTGTCCCTTTAAATAATAGGTTTGAAATTGTAAAGCTGGTAGACAAAATACAGAGCTTACATTTGTCAAGTAGAAACCTTAACAGACAGGGGCTGTTGTACGGGAGCATTAACAGTCACTACCTCTGCATTCCTTTTTTTATATATATATTTTATTTATAATCCAACATTGTAAACAGATGGAACAATTCATAAAAGCATTACCAGTGCACCTAGCAGGGTGTCTTGCATAAATCAAAACAAATAGATGAAAACGTATTTGTGGTAATGTAAAAAAAACAAAGTAAAACACCCAGGTCCTTCTTGGGCCATAAATCAGATACAATATAAGTCAAACACAATCCATGTTTAGCTATGATACAAAAAAAAAAGGAAAATATATCTAAATATAGAATTTTACTCCTTGAAACAAAATACACTGTTGGGAAATTTTAGATTAAATAAAACAAACCTCAGAAACAAAAACACAAAAACAACACAGAAAAAAAAAAAAAGAATAAATGTCTCACCCCAGCCCCTCTTCTGTCACAACTCCCCATACTCTATATGCTTACTTATAAAGATTTTAGTTAGAGAGCCAAGATAAAGGGAAAAGATCTGTCAAAACAAGAGGATTGAAAAATCTCAGTTTTATGGAAAAGAGAAGTGTAAACTGTATTGAAAAGGTTTTTTTTTAAGATCACCTCTAAACATTTAGCAAAGAAAGTTTGAATCTTTTTTGTCTTTAATGATAAGCTATTAAATTGTTCAAATATTATTTGCGAGGAGTGAACTGCTTTTATAAATTCAGCTGTAGTTGGTGCATTTTTCTCCTTCCAGCTCATTAATATTAGGTCACGTCCTATAACAATACAGGTGTTAACTAAATTTGTGAGTTGCCTTATCTTTGACGTGTATAGAAAAAAAACATAAATTATGCTTACCAGATAATTTCCTTTCCTTCTGTACAGGGAGAGTCCACAGCTGCATTCCTTACTTGTGGGAAATACTGAACCTGGCCACCAGGAGGAGGCAAAGACACCCCAGCCAAAGGCTTAAATACCTCCCCCACTTCCCTCATCCCCCAGTCACGTTGCCAAGGGAACAAGGAACAGTATGAGAACTATCAGGGTAAAAAAGGTGCCAGAAGAATAACTTAAAAGAACACGGGCGGGAGCTGTGGACTCTCCCTGTAGAGAAGGAAAGGAAATTATCTGCTAATGTTTTCCTTCTTAATACAGGGAGAGTCCACAGCTGCATTCCTTACTTGTGGGAAATTATACCCAAGCTCCAGAGGACACAATGCGGGAGGGTAAAAAAGAAAGGTGTCCCCTAATCTGAGGGCACCACAGCCTGCAAAACCTTTCTCCCGAAGGCTGCTTCAGCAGAAGCAAAAACTTCAAACTTGTAAATTTTGGAATAAGTATGTAAGGAGGACCAAGTATCCTCCTCACAAATCTGATCCATAGAGGTCTCATTTTAGAAGGCCCAAGAGGAAGCCACAGCCCTCGTAGAATGAGCCGTAATCCTCTGAGGAGGCTTAAGACCCACTGACTCATATGCTAAGCGGATGATACTCCTCAACCAAAAAGATAAGGAAGTCTAAATTCCTTTGTAGCCTGAAGATAGAACTTCAAGACACAAACCACATCCAGATTATGCAGTAAACGATCCTTCGATGAAAAAGGATTTAGGACATAAGAAAGGAACCACAATTTCTTGATTGATGTTGCAATTTGATACAACTTTAGGAAGAAATCCTAACCTGGTCCGTAGAACACCCTTATCAGCATGGAACGCCAGATAAGAAGGGTCGCATTGCAAGGCAGCAATCTCAGAGACTCTGCGCGAAGAAGCAATAGCTAGTAGAAAAATAACATTCCAAGACAAACAACTTAAAGTCAACCTCATGCATAGGCCCAAATGGAGCCCGTTGCAAAACTTTAAGATTTAAACTCCAAGGAGGAGCATTAGATCTAAACACCGTTTTGATCCTAGTCAGAACCTTAACAAAGACTGTACATCCGGAAGCTCAGCGAGCCTCTTGTGCAGTAAAAACAGTCAGGGCCGAAATCTGTCCTTCAAAGAACAAGCTGAGAGGCCCTTCTCCAGTCCATTCTGGAGAAAAGAAAGAATCCTGGCAACCCTTACTTTGTGCCAGGACAAACCACGCTCTTCACACCAGAATAAGTAGGTCCTCCACACCTTATGATAGATGCGACGAGTAACCAGCTTACAAGATTGAATGAGAGTATCAATAACACTCTCAGAAAACCCTCTCTTGGCTAAGACTAAGCGTTCAATCTCCACGCAGTCAGCCTCAGAGAATCTAGATTTTGATGAAGAAAAGGGGCCTGGTTACAGCAGATCCCTGCGACAAGGTAACCTCCAAGGAGGAGATGATTACATCCCCACTAGATACGCAAACCATATCCTTCGCGGCCACGATGGAGCAATCAGTATCACTGACGCCTGCTCCTGTATGATTCGAGCCACCACTCAAGAAAGGAGTGGTAATGACAGGAAAAGAGAAATTAGATTGAACCTCCAAGGTACCACTAATACATCTATTAGCTCTGCCTGAGGATCCCTGGACCTCGACCCATATCTGGGTAGCTTGGTATTGAGACGGGACGCCATGAGATCTATCTCCGGTGTTCCCCACCTGTTGGAATATGGATCGCTGACAGTGAACAGTTGTGGGTCTCTGCCCACTCCAGAATCGGAGATACTTCCCTCATTGCTAGGAAGCTTCTTGTTCCCCCCTGATGGTTGATGTAAGCCACCAAGGTTATATTGTCTGATTGGAATCAGATAAATTGGGACGAGCCCAGTAGGGGCCAAGCCTTCAGAGCATTGAATATTGCCCGAATATCTAGAATGTTGAACGGGATGGAGCTCTCCTCCTGCATCCACAGGCCCTGCACCTTCTTGGCGCCCCAAACAGCTACCCATCCGGACAGACTTGCATCCGTAGTCACAGTCAACCAGAATGGTCTTAAAAAGGATGTCCTCGGGACAGGAGATCCGGACAGAACAACCAAGAGAGCGATTCTCTCGACCAGTTGTCCAGAGAAATCTGTGGATACAGATCCAAATGATCGCCGTTCAACTGCCTCAGCATGCACAGTCACAACGGCTTGAGGTGGAACCTGGCAATGAGAACGATGTCCATGCTGGACACCATGAGACCAATCACCTCCATACATTGAGCCACAGATGACCTTAAGGATATCTGGAGGGCAAGACATGTTGAAGCTAGCTTGCAACTTCTCTGGTCTGTTAGAAATATTCCCATGACTATGGAATCTATTATCGTGCCCAGGAATTCCACCCTGGGCTTGGAATAAGACCACTCCTTTCTCTATTTATCTTCCCTCCGTGGGAACATAAAAGACAGAGGAGATATTTTGAATGGTCTTCCGTCAGATGAAACAACAGTGCTTGTACCTGAAAATCGTCCAAGTAGGGACTGCTAGAAGAGCCATTAGAACCTTTGTTAAATTTCTTGGAGCATTAGCTGGACCAAACGGAAGTGCAATGAACTGGAAGTGCTGGTCCAGGATTGGAAGGTGAAGGAATGCCTCCTTTAGATCTATAGTGGTCATAAACTGCCCTTTGTGAATTAAGGGAAGGATGGACCTTATTGTCTCCATCCTGACGAGGGGACATTTAAAAATTTGTTTAAGCACTTTAGGTCCAGAACTGGACGGAAAAATCCCTCCTTCTTTGGGACCATGAAAATGTTAGAATAGTATCCCAAACTTCTCTCTGCGATAGGCACTGGCACAATGACTCCAAAGGAGGACAGATTCCTTACACACTCCAGAAAGGCTTCCCTCTCTCCTAGTCTAGAGACAGGTTGCGAGGATGAATCTGCCCCTGTGTGGAAGAGATTTGAAACCTATCTTGTAACCCTGAGCTATGACCTCCAGGACCCAAGGATCCTTTATGTCCCTGAACCAAGCCTCTGTAAGAGCGACAGTCTGCCCCCTACACAATCCAAAATCGGACCGGGGCCACCCCTTCATGCGGACTTAGTCTCGGCGGGCTTCTGGCTCTGCTTGGATCTTTTCCAGGACTGAGCCGGCTTCCAAGAACTCTTGGTTTGCTCTGGCTTAGCGGAGGCCTCTGACGCTAGCTTTATATCAGAACTAAAAGAATGAAAATTCCTTAGATTTGTTCTCCTTATCTTACGGTATGAAGGCACACTGGGCCCCTGAAACCGTGGAGATAGTCAAACAAACTCTTTCCCTTAAAGGAGAGGGAAAGAGACTAGACTTAGAAGTTATATCTGTCAGAGCGCCTTACAGGTCTGAACAGAAAACCCAAAGTCTTAGCCATAGGCTAATTAATCTGCGTAATAACATCACAGATAAAAGAATTAGTAACCCAGAAGGCCGTAATTCTTTTCTGAAAAATGTTGAGGGAACCCTCCACTTTGATCATTTTCACGAAGGAGATGCACCAAAAGGTAGCCGCTCCAGCAACTGCGGTGACAAGCGCCGCCAGTAAAAGCAAATATCCCATAGGTTGAAACATCCTCTTATCAGAGTTTCCATCCTTATATCCGGCA